>NW_025777537.1:0-93740 GCF_021130785.1 Homalodisca vitripennis | reverse complement strand
CAGATCTTAAAGTTGCTACAGCATGGCTCAATTAGCCAGTAAATAATAGCTAGTAATATAGCATGAATGGTTAATCAAAAAGTAAAGGCCATCACTCGTGACGTAGCTAATTTTAGAGAACAAGCTAAAGTAATAAAATATTATAAAGTAGATTTGAGAGAAATAGGTTTGACCGCAACAAAGGCGTATCCACCAATTTATTTTGGGAAAGGGATAGTTCCGGGGATTAAAAGCATATGTACAAGAATAGTATTAAAAATTCAATTAATTATTTCATATACTACTGACAATATTGAAGTATTCGCTTTCAGAGGTTATACCAGCCCCACTACATAGCTCAGCTCAAGGCTGCACACTACCACAAGAGAGTCAAAGTGTTAAGATTTTTACATGTGTGTTAATAAATTATTAACACACGGTTCAAATCCCGTGGAGTTCCAATCATGTACTTTGTACTTTAATAAAAAAGACCAGTGCACTTCCAAGCAGGCATAGCTGACGCTGAGATTTAAATGAGACTAAAAAAATATTATTGGAAATTTTAAATGGTCTTATTTGTATCTGACTGAAATAATAATCCAAGTGTACGCCTTTACAATGTATGTTTGTGTTGGGCTTATCAATACACCTTGGGCAATGGTGAAAATCAGAGTCAGCCTTATTCAAACAGACCAATTCCAAAATTACTTTTCCTCTGCGAATAAACAGAAATGGAATTTTAATATCTAATAATTTTTCTCATATAACTAACAACAACACTTTGTTGTTTTTCTAATTGTTATTTTATGTACATGTACGATTTTCTTCTATGTAATCTTTCCATGTGTATATTTCTATTTAAAAAATAGTATATTTTGTAAAATGAGCAAAGTTTAATTTAGATTATTTCGAAATGTATAGTACCGTAGTTCAAAAATATGCATTTACTCACTTTCTTGTCTGTCAGTCAAGTACAATATCTTTTTTAAACTAACCTTCTTGAAGACCTAGTGTCCTGTGATATTTTGAACATAATTTAGAATGGGAAAAAGGTGTTATAATATGCAATTACTATTGTATATATATATATATATATATAATACAGTATATATATATATATATATATATATATATATATAATATATATATAATATATATATATATATATATAAGTAGATAGTAATATGGCGGTTCTAGCTCACTTTTGGGACAGTCAGAAAATCAACGTAAAATACTGTTTAAAGGACAATAAACTAATCTGTAACTCACGAATGAAAAATTAACCGAATCTATAGCTGTTTTACTGTTCATTGTAGGCTTCTAATTTCTTAAGCTGTTTTAATGAAAAAAATCCAGAAATCTCAATGAAAAAATCTATAAACGGAAATAATGGAAATTTGCTAACATTCGCTCAACAGAAAATAAGACGATTTTTACTGAATTTCTTTAATATCGTTCTTAATCACATCATAGGCTAAAAATTTCTCAGAAAACCACAACCACATAACAAATCGCGTTTGTAACAGCATTTTGAAAATCCATATTGATAATTATATCGTTCTTTGAACTAGAAATATTTGTCAAACTCTTTGTTGTATCAATGACATAAATGGGTCTATTTGCTATAAATTCTTTGGGGTTGTAATACATTTCCATATTTTTGTAGTAAACTTTCTTAAAATCTTGATACATCTGATACATGATTCTGAAAAGACCACCGGAAATGTTTAAATTTTTGTAATTCATCTGGATAATAAGAACCATTCAATTTTACTCTGATATTTTTTTACATTCAAAACTATCAAACTTTGAAGGATTTTTTTCTTGATTATTCTGTCTATCTGTTTGAAAACCAATGATAACGAACTTGGATTGAAGATATTTCTATAAATATTTGTGATATCGAACGAATAAGTTGTTCCGGAAATACCTTTTTGCTCAATACATTGCCAATCTAGAAAATTAAACGTGATGTTTTGAGATTTTATAAATTTCATCAATCAACTGAATTTTACTCGTGGTTTTGTAATCAATCATCGGAACTCTAATGAAAAACTCGTTAATTGTAATTTTGCCATCAACAGGCATAACATTTTCCAGTTGCAGTCTTCAGAATCACATCATCGTCTTCAGCTCTTATGAAACTAATGTAAAATCCACCTTTATAGATTGGAAAATTTACATTTTCAAAGAATCCTAAGCCGAAATGTGCTAAATCACCGACCGCTTCAAATTGTCCAAATTTAAAAGTTGATTCAAAACTGTTTGAAAATACATCACTTTTGGAATAACAAATAGTTCCTTTAATTGTGCTTAATTGGCCACAGTTTTCGACTTCTTCTATCAATTTATTGTGTTTTCTTACTTCAATCTTAGAAAATAAAAACGGTATAAAATTATCGATTAATCTAACATTATCAGTTCCAAGATATGCTTGACCATCTTGTTTTGTTAAAGTTCCAGAAATATAAAACTGGAAGTTAGACGAGCAAAAGTTATCTCCAAAATCAATATTAAACTCAGTTCTTTTATTCGGTTCATTCAAATGTTGTTTACTAATTGGATAGAAATTTTTAAACTCCGCCCTTTCAATATCACCACCTGAATACTTTTTGTAGTCCACCATTTAATAAGAGAAAATTTAGAAATTTTAAACATCATGTATAAGTCGATAAGAAAAGATTTTAGTCATTTTTTAATGATCTACTTCGTCATATTCAGGATTCTGTTCCTTAAATTTTGCGATCTCGGTCACATATTTCAATAAAATCTGCACAGGATAGTAAACCGCTATCTATAATATTATTCCAATCAACTGTATCTTTATTTTCATCCAAAAACTTTATACTCAAGTGTTGATAGAGGCAAAGAACAGACATATGATCTTTTAATTGATAATGTATATTTTCTTGAATGAACTCTGGGGACAGATTTTTGATATTTTGCAATGTTATACCAATTTAACTTATTAATGTACAATCGCATCATATCTTCGGATAATTCATATTTTTGAGAAATATCATCCCAATGTTCTTTTTTCAAATCTCTTTCGTGTTGCATTATAAAAAGATCGAAAGCACTGTAATGTCCCGCCATCTCTATTTATTAAGAAAAAATTTCAAGTTTTTATAAATTGGCTCTTTTTAGTGTTACATTCAGCACATTTTCCAGAAACTCTTTTAACTCCATTGATATTTGCATAGTATTTTATATCATTTGTTGCAGTTTTTTCTTTACATCTCACACAATATATGAGCGCCATTTATTTAGGGAAAATTAGTCATCTTAGCCGCCTAATCTATTAAATCTGTTATCAATATTTTCCAAAATTATATTAAGATTTTCCTCGAACTTATTAATTTTTTCTTCTAATTTTTGAAATTTGACAGCATTAGAATCATTGTATTCAACAAATTTATGACCAATATTTCTCAAAAGTTTTCGTAGCATCTAAACTAAACTTATCAAAAGACTCTTTAAAATTAGTAAGTTTTTCATTAATTTCACCAACATCGTCTACTGATCTTCTATTTCTGGCTTCTAACTTGTCATAGACTTCTGTTGTAAAATCTTTAACATGCTGTTTATGATTCTCATAATTTTGTTTTAGTTCATTAAACATTTTAATAGGATCTTCTAATTGAATCATTACAACAACATCAAATGGATTAATTCCTTTACTAACACTGCTAATTCTTTTTCCTTTAAAATCTAAGGCATTTTTAACATTCGGATCATGTAAATCAACAATATCGATGTTTTCTGATAATTTTAGAGGTTTTAAAATTTGTTCTTTAACAACAACATCATGTTTGTCAATACCAGGTCGAACACCGACAATTCTTTTTTTATTAGCCAAACTAACATAATTCTTTTCAACTTTGATCGCTTCAGTAATTTTATCAGCTTTATCGATATGAGACATTAAATTGGTAAATAATTTTTTTACACCATCATCAACTTCTTTTTCCAATGTTTTTATTTTATCAGCAACTTCATTTGAACTCATGAAATTTGCAAGTTTGTTATCATATTCTGCTTTAAAATCTTCAATCTCGACAGCAAACCATATCTGAATCTGGAAGGTTTTGTAATAAATTTTCTAACTTGTTATCAACTCATTTCTCAAACTATCAAAAATTCAAACTATTATCTACATTTTGAATAATTTGTGTTCCAAATACGTCAAAAATATTTTGTGAATTCCATATTTATTAAGTAATAATTTGTTAACAACTTCTTTAAAATCTTTACCAGTACTCAGTTCATTCAAAACAAAAAACACATAAATGACCACAAATTGGGGGATCTTTATAGTCTTGAATCTGAGAATCATTGTAGTAGACGCTTGATTTTTTTCAAATATTTAATCAAATTCTATAGGTGGTTTGTCCTCAATTCTTCCATACGAATCAAAATAACATGCATTCTTATTCATTTTTATAATAACAAATCCAATGCGTTCCACTTCCCATAATCGAGTCTAAATTCACAATTCCACATTCAAATTTCTTAACTTTTTCAGGTTATGTATCTCTCATGAAGATTCCTCTAAAATGTTTAATAATTTTTTGCAGATTTCTTCCAATTCCCCGAATGTTAAAGGTTTAAAATTTTTTTTTCAATGTTTGATTTCACGTAATTCAAAGTTTTTTTCATCTAATCCAGATCCTGTAACATCTTCCAACTCTTTATCTAACCAATTTAAAAATTGTTTCGAACAATAGGAATCACATCTTTTTTTAACGATTGGAGCAGCTTTAACGAACATAAGGAACAACATTTTTAACAACTGGAATATTTTCTCCAAAATCTAATAAATCTTTCAAAAGTCCACCATTTTTAAGTTCTTTCAACTGATTATAAGAAAATTCTATTCTGGTTCCTTTATTGTTTTTCTTATGTTTTCGCGAGTTTATTGTATTGTCTATTTGTTAAAAATATCTTATCTTCGCCATTTTTTAGTTGATCTATTTTAAAATTGAACACTAACGGGTATTTTTCTTCTTAAAAGCGGATTTTATTTTTTCTTTCTGATTTTTGCTGAAGTTTACGTTCACCTCCATTTATATAGTTAAAATCTCAAGTTCTCTTTCGATTTCCCATTCCTAGTTTTCTCTTCAAAAACATTGCTCCAGCTGTTGGAAGCGGCAACAAATCTTTCACCTAAACTAGCATCTTTTGATAAAAATCTATCCATTGCCTTATCTTGCAAAACTTTATCTGCGATATGTCGTCTGGAATTTGTGTCTCTATGTTTTTGCATAAAAAAATATCGTGTTCCATAGCAGCTTGATCTAATTTATTTATACCAGGATTCTCCTCTTTTCAATCTTTTTTCAAGTTTTGTGCCAGGTCCCAGATATTCATAGCCTGGTACGTGTAATTCAAAAGGTAAATTGTTGATAAAATCATTCAAAAGTCCGCTACCTTCAATCATAGATGAACTTATTGCCGGCAAAACTCGTTTTAAATATTTAATTCCATCAGGTTTTTCAATCATTTCATCAAGTTTGTTCGAAATAAAATCCTTAATCGCTTTCTTTTCGTTCAAAAAATTATTGTTTCCAGCCTTTTCTTGAGCATAAATATAATTAATAATTCCATCGAGTTTTGTCAAATCGTTGATATATCTGTACTCAATCTTATTATCACTGTATTTTTCTTACACCTGATCCTTCGATTCGTTTTTCCCAAATTGGTTTAATCAAAATTGAGATATTTTTTACCTTTACTTGACTTTGGTTTCTTAGTTGATGGATCATTATTTTTTGTAAATTGAATCAGATTTCCATAAAATTTCTGTATACTTTTTCAAGTCTTCTTCAAATATAAACCGTCTTTTGGAAACATCAGTGCCTGTTAATAATCTCCATAAACCTTGAGTTCCTTTATATGTTTTATCTTCAATAATTATATCATTATGTTCAAAATTAACCGGGTAAATTTCCAATCATAAAACTTTTCTTTTTTTTATCCCAATACAAACCAAATTTATCATCCTTTGCTCTAGGAAGAAATTTTTTACCAATTTCACCAATTATTATATCCGTTGTTCTAGGACTTATTGGTTCAACTATTGTAGATTCTTCAATGATTCTAGGTCTAAATGGTGTTGACGATGGTAATTTTTGGCAATTCAAACTCAGATTTCTGGTATCAGAAATATCGGCAAATTGTCGTACAACTGGAACCAAATTCATCAAATTTTTGATTATCACTTAAAACATTTTCAATTTTGCCCTCAACGTTTTTTATTGCAGAAGTTACAGGTTGATTGATTTTTTGAATAAATTCTTGTTCTTTTTCATCAATTTGAATCTGTGTTACATGGATACAGACAGTTATTTTCTAGAATTAAAACGTGATCCTTACAAAATTATTAAAGAAAATTTGAATGACTTTGATACGAGCGATTATCCAAAAGATCACGAATGTTTCACTACTAAAAATAAGAAAGTCATAGGAAAATTCAAAGACGAACTAAATAGCGAAGTTTTAGAAGAATTTTGTGGTTTAAGATCAAAGATGTACTCGTACAAAATATCTAGACAAAAATCCAGTTAGGATGTAAAGGGATTAAGAGAAGCGTTGTAAATAAAACAATAAATATCGAAAACTTGAAGAAATGTTTGTTCGAAGATAAAGAAGAATTTAGGGAGATGACTGTAATAAAAAGCTATAAACATGAATTGTATACCCATCACCATAAACAAACTGGCACTAAACGCTAAAGATGATAAGAGAATTGTCCTAGAAAAATAAGATCGATACAGTACCTTATGGCTATAAAAATGAAGCAAAATCTGATATATTAGATGAGTTAAATAAACTTGGGAAACTTTGACATGTAAATGGAAGATGATTTGATTCCACTGCCACAAATGCAAGAAAAAAACGAAAAATATAGATTCTAAAATCGTTCAAACTCAAAACGGATTGTATAGAATTGCAGCAAAATGTTCAAAATGTAAGACAAATAAGAGTAAATTTATAAAGAATCCAAATGAAAAAAAACAAGATAAAGAAAAGAATCTAAGAATAAGGAAGAAATCGAGATTGAAGCTAGAGAAATTCATGCACCAGTACGAAAAAAGTTTAAAAAGAGAAAAATTATAACTTTAGGAATTGACGATTTATGGGCAGCAGATTTAGTTATAATGTCTAACTATTCGGATCAAAATGATGGATTCAAGTATATGTTAAATGTTATTGATACTTTCTCAAAATATGCTTTGGTCCAAGAGCTATCAAAAGAAAAAAACGGCAAGGATGTTTCAAAAGCTTTCGAAGATATAGTAAAAAGATGTCCATAAGGATCAATCACAAACCTCCTAACCTACTTCATACAGATAAGGGTTTAGAGTTTAAAAATAAAGAATTTAACGATGTTTTTGAGGAAATATAACATTAAGATTTATCATACTGAAAACGAAGAGAAATCAAGTATTGTAGAGAGATATAACAGAACTCAAAATGAAAGAATGAAGGTTCTTTTTTGAGATTAATAAAAACTTTAAATGGATCGATATTCTTCAAGAAATCGTAAAGAAATACAACGATACTGTTCATACCACAATCAAAATGAAGCCTAAAGACGTAGATAAAGATGCAGAAAAAAAGAGTTATTAGAGTCGGTTTTTAAGTATGTTCCACCAGAAATTCACTACGAAAACTAAATTTAAAGTCAATGATCATGTAAGAATTGTTTAGTAAAAAACCAAACATTTTCGAGCAAATATAAGAAGAACAATTGGTCAAGAGAAATCTTTGTAATTTATCAAATTAATAACACAGATCCTGTAACTTATAGTATAAAAGATTTAAATAATGAAGAAATAACCGGAAATTTCTATGAATATGAGATTGAGAAAGTCAAAGCTGTAATTTTTTCTATATAAATGGAGTCTCAAAAATAAATGTACACAGTGTCAAGAATTTAAAGATTTTGAAGCTTTTATATAAAAATAAGAATAAAAAAGAAGGATTAGGATCTATGTGTAAGGATTGCCGTAGTAAATATGAGAGAGAATTATACGAAAAAATAGAAAAATTAACGTTAGAAGAGAAAAAATGTTGCGTTTGTAAAGAAATTAAGAATATTTCAGAATTTCACAACTGGGCATTATAGTAAAGATAAAAAAACAAGCTTTTTGTAAGGATTGTGCTATAAGAATTTTCCGAGAAAGTCAAAATAAACCGACTCATTGCGAATGTGGAAGAGTTTCTTCAATGGTTACCTAGTTATGCTAAACATCAGGCCCGGCGACAGGATTTCTCGGGCCCCTATGCAATCATGAAGACCGGGGGCCCCCCCCCAAAGATTCAACAGGCAACCAACCTAATTACATTAAAATTCACCCCCCCCCCAACGTTAGAACAAAATTCCCATATTGGTTATATTAACATAGCAAGCATTATTTTATTCCAAAACTTACTACTCCATTACTTGATTTTACTTATTTGTTAAATGAATTCACTTCTTCAAAATTATGCCAAATCCGTGATTTTTCCTGTATTTACTTCAATTTAAGTTATATAAATAAATGTTGCTAAACAAATGGAAAGAAATTGAGGTTTATAATTATGTAGTGATTATTTTTTTACTATTAAATCAATACAAAACAAAACTCACTGAACTTAATTAAAATCAAAAACACCATCCTTAAAAAATATACACTTAATGAACTAAATGGACAAAACATAATTAACAAAGAATAAAATCATTAAAATTAAAGTTCAACTCGTGTCGCTCTCCTTTTTAGTAGAAAACAAAACTTAATGATAGGTTCCTGGAAAACCTAATGAAACAAAAACTAAATATCATTGAACAATCACTTAACGAACAAAACTAAAAAAAATTAAATGAACAAAACCTAATGAACATTGTACAAAAACATAAATTGAAAATTAATAAAAGAAAACATTGGGCTATGTTACTCACTAACATTAAACATGACTAAAACACAACTCGTCGGGCCTTCTTCCAGCAAAGTCTTCTATAATGTCGTCATATTTCAAACTACGTGCCAAATCTGACTCCATGGCTAGAATACTCAGGTCATTCATGCGGTCTTGCGTCATCGTAGAACGATTTTGCACTTTTAATTCTTTTCATCAAACTGAAGCTCCTCTCCCCTTGGCTGACAGATACAGGTATGCAACAGAACAACCGGATCGCTGTAGTGATATTTGGGAAATAAACCTATCTAGTTTGTTCTTCCTTAGAGCGTTTATTAGACTTAATGGTTGAAGAGTTTTGTTCCCCCAAGTTAGTGCGATGAATCGATTTCAAATGTTTTAAATTCATTTAAAATTTCCATCTCAATATCCTCTTTGTATGTTTGACACAGACTCAAACATTGCTGCTCAATAAAACTGTCGTCTTCCTCAATATATTTCCAAAGACATTGGAAAAGGTTGCTGATTTTTCCAGCAAACTCGAATCTCTGAGACAGTCCCCCTAAGACTGAGTCTAAGATCTTGAAGAAGACATCAATCCTAAAACGTTCCTCTTCGTTTTTTAATTGATGTTCCGTGCCGTCCCTTGTTTCGTCATGAAAAAATCTTTCTTTTCTTTAATCTTTTTTCCTTAAAATCAGTTTCGCAATCTACACTCTCAGCCATGTTGCCTGCCACTAGCTTGGCCTCAGTGTAGAGATTGCTCCATCTGTCTCTCAGTACTTTTAGTTCCTCTATTAAATCATTCAGATTTTTTTGTTTCAACGTCTAGAGTTGTTGATCGGGGCTTGTAATACTTTATTTTTGTTGTCTATTGCAACAAGCACCTTTAGCCATATTGTCGACATCATGATACATTCGAACGATTGTAGATATTTCAATAGCCCTTTCAGATCTGTCTTGCATTCTGCAGATAGATTCAGTTCTTTACAATCATTGAGGGCATTGATGATGAGAGGCAAATGCTTTACGAAAGGGCGCACACTATCTACTCGGGCTGACCATCTCGTTTGAGAAATACTGTGCAGAGAAGAGCCTATTCTGTTTTCTAAGTACTCCCATCTTTGAGGGCTTCTAGAAAAGAAGTTATACGTCTTTTGCAGCATGCCAAAAAATGTTGTAGCTTCCTCGCAGCATTCAGCAGCATTAACCCCACACAGGTTGAGGCTATGTGCGGCACAGTTATTATAAAAAGCCAAATTGTTGGTCTCCATTATGATGGCTTGGGCACCTTTGTATATTCCAGCCATATTGGATCCATTGTCGTACCCCTGGCCTCTGCATTCCTTCAACGGAATTGAGTGTTTGTTGAGCTCGCTAATAATCAACTTAGGCCACATCCATTCCAGTTTTTTTGTTACAGTCAACAAAAATTTAAAAATCGTTCGCAAATTTTAAATTCTGATTCACAATCTAAGAGATATCTCAAGATCAACGTTGTTTGCTCAGTATGTGAGGCATCGGGGGTAGAGTCAGCAATAATAGCATAATATTTTGATTTCTTCCTTTCTTACAATACCTTCTGTCGAACTCTTTCCCCACAAACTTGAATGAATTCATTTTGAGAGTCTTTATACAGATAATGAGCTTGAACACGTTTTCCCTCTTCTTGGGCCTTTTTTACTTTTGCAATATGTTCTCTTAGTAAAGGGTCATATTCCGCTAACAGCTCTATCAGACCCAGAAAGTTTCCATTGTTGGGATCCCCAATTTTTTCAGAGGTCCCTCTGAGAGCTAATCCTCGCTCTCCAAGGAAACATGACCACGGAGAGCAATCTTTGAAATATATTCCTCCAATATTTGGTTCTTGAAGCCAGTTCTGAGTCGAGTTGAGAATGTATGTCTGATCCATCACTTAGCCTCCTTTCTAACTCTCTCCATTGGATGTAGCAATTTTTGTGGGAAGCGCTGGTTTCATGCAAAGGTAGCTTGTTGTAAAGCTTCCGCCATCCATATTCCTTTTTCCATCCATCGTTACTTAACAAAACTGACTTATTTGAATCGTGTTTTTCACCCCCCACTATTATTATTGAAAAGTCTACATGGAAAACAAAATAAGGACTCAGCAGTCTCACTCCATACAAGCCAATCTCTTCTGACGCTCTCTCCGTTCGGCCTTTTTGAAAAAAGAACCGTTTTTGGAAACGCTCTTTTTCCATCACTTGGCAGATCTGACGGCATCAAAGATGGACCCATTTTCACTAAAGTCTCAATCACACTGTCAGTCACCACCTTGTTTTTCAGAAGTCCCAAATCTGAACTGGTAATTATAGTTCCTAACCCCGAATCTACATTAGCATTTAGAATGTCACGATTGTGATCTTCCAAAACAATATCATCTTTAGGATCAGGTTCTGAGGTAAAGCTATCTACCATTGTTTCTCCTTCATCAGCATTAGGCCTACAGCTTTCAAGATCTTCGCTGTCTTCAGTATTAGGGTGTTCATGAAAACTGTGAGAAACTTCGCAAAGTTTCTCCCTGGCGGCGCCAGGGTCGTTAGGGCCGCTGTTAGAACTAGTTTGTAGCTACGTCTACTTTGATTCCAACGTCAAATAATGTCCTGGATCCTTTATTTGAACTTTCAATTTTCTTTTGCCTTTCTTTACGTTTTTGAGCACCAGATTTATGTTTGTAAGTGTCCATTTTGAGATATAACGGTGTTTTTTTATGCGAAATGATGATAAAATACTGTGAATGGACCTAAAAATAAATATCTTGGATTAGTCAAGAATAATAAATTGATGTGGGCAGATCATAAAATAATATTTGAAATAGAATTTTAGAACCTAAATATCAAAATACAAATTTAAAAATGTATCAAATTGATCATAAACACTATTAGACAATTAAAAATTAGTATTGATTACTAGGCCTAAACCGAGCAGTTGCTAAAATAAATACGGAATGTAAATTATCAAACGCTGCGTTTAAAGTAGTAATGTATCTCAAACTGGGCTAAACTAATCAAAAACCGACAGGTGCAATCACAGGACACGTGAGGGGATGTGATGAGTCATTGAGCTATTTTCGGATACTGTATCGCTTGCTGCGCTCTCACTCAGATTTCCAAGGTCAAGTTTTTTAAGACGTTCACCCAGCGATCTCTATTGTTTACCTGTCTTGCCAACATATTGGGGGTTTACTTCCTGTTTCTCTCTCTGTTTTATCCTGTCCTCACTCCCCATTCCCTCTCGTAAACTGCGCAAACTAGTGATGCGATGCGTCGCCTCAAGTTGGTTGTCATAACAACCAATATATCAGCCAACGAGCCAACCACGAAACAATACCAAACTATGTCGTCATTGAATAATATTTTTCTACGTGCTAACGTGCATACTGCATACAAGCATGTGAACAACCACAAAAGAGTGAGCGATGAGCCGTCGTTCTCTCTGATTTAATAGGATAAACTTGATTAATTGAAACTTAAAACGACGTTCAGTAGCAGTAGCAAACCGAATTTATGTGTTGTTTTTTTAATTTTTAACCATCCTACTCCTCATATGTTTTAGTTTAGATTTAGATACACAGTAACGTCAGTAACATTTATAATTTCACGTCTTATTACATAGGTACGTTTATAAGACGATTACAACGTCTCAAATTTTGCAGCCCAGTAATAATTAAGTTTATTTGTATTTTTTGCTGTTATGGAACCTTGTTGATCGTCTTAAAGGTTAACCAGCCCTTGGATAATCGGGAGTTAACTGTAGCCTAATTTATTTTATGAAACTGATTACTGTATAATTCAAATTTATAATGAGGGGTAAAAATCATGGCTCCACATGGGTTGGGCTGGTGGACCCCTGGTCCCAGGCCTGGGCCCCTGGGGGCCCGGCTCTGTCCCTAATTTTATATATTTTACAATTTTTATTTTATTATGTTTATATTATAATCATCAGTTAAAATAAAAATCTGCGTTACATTAAAATTAAAAATCTCATGTTTTAATTATGCCCTACAGCATGACAAGTGAACAGAAGGAGCGGGCCCTGAGCCTGATCCTGGTAACAGGGCCCGCAATCAAATGTGGGATCCATGGTAAAATTTATTCAGTTTTTTAATTTTTTCGGAAATTTGGAACTTATTTTCTAAAATTAAATGATAAAAATATTTACTAACTCACCTGTATGTTTCTTTAATTCACGGTTAAATCAATCTCAATCTCCTTACAACAACAACAACAACAACAAACCTAATTAAGCACGACAACAAACTAAAACTAGAAGTGTACAAAACAACCAATCACGATAACTTAATAAAACCATTACCACCAGCAACCAGCATAGAAATGCAAGATTGAAAGAAACATTAGTTTATTATCGTGTCGGTATCACTGTCATCCGACGCTCAGGTTGCAACTTGTAGTGAGCAAGGAGGGGAGGGGCCGGGAGGGGAGGGGGTGGAGAAGAGTCACTGCCTTCGCGTCTGGGCGATGCGGACCCCGGGCCCGACGTCTGACAGCCACAACCACAACGGTTCGCGCCACCTCAGTGTTTACAATTTTATTGGTTTAAATCGGAGCAAAGAAAGTAGTTTTAAATTAACATTGCATGTTATTTCCTGAATATTTTCACCGCACAGGCCCTGGGCCGATGGTAATGGGCAATGATAAAAAAAAATAAAAATACATATTTTAGTCGGCCCGGGCCCCCTGTGGCCCCGGGCCCCTATGCATTTGCCCCCCTTGCCCCCCCCTGTCGCCGGGCCTGCTAAACATTTACAAACAAAATATCATAAGTCAAGAGTTTTTAATAAAATTTAGTAACATTTTCATCGTGTAATAATTTTTTCTATTTAAATGGAGTCTCAAAAGAAATGTACAAAGTGTCAAGAAGAGAATAGAAAAGACTGTTATTGTAAGGAATTATACGTTAAAATGGACAAATTAACTTTAGAAGAAAAAAATTGTTACTTTTGTAAAGAAATTAAAAATATTTCTGAATTTAATAACTGGCAGTATAGTAAAGATAGAAAAGATGCTTTTTGCAAAGATTGTGCTAAAAAAATTTTCAGCGAAAGTTATAAAAACGAAATGCCTTGTGAATATGAAAAAAAGATTTTACAATGGTTACCTAGTTATGCTAAACATTTACAAACAAAATATAATAAATCGAGAGTTTTTAGTAAAATTTAGAAACATTTTCATCGTGTAATTTAGATATTCTATAAATCAGTCGAGATTCTGCCATATTTGTAGTAAAATGATTTCCGTTGTATAAAATATTCAAAGATTCTTTCATTTGGTTGTAGAGATTTATACTATTTGGATCTCCATGTCTTAATAAAATTTCCATTTCTGGGTAATCAATTTCAAGTTCTTTCAATCTTTTCGGTATTTCTCTCTTTTGAGCTCTGATAACGTAATAAGGATATTCCCACAAGTGATTCTTCTTAATTAATACAAAAACATGGTGTTTTTTCTTATCAAAATTTTTACAAACAAGTTCTGGTTTCATTAAGTCAATTTTTACACTTTGTTTTGCGATTATTTCCGTTTTTATTTCATCTTTAATTTGCAAGTGTTTAACTTCGTCCTCTAAATATTTAATCTTGTTTTCAAGTTTGTACTGACCAAATTTACGAATACTTGGCAAAACTTCTTTTGTAACCCAATTTTTGAAGATTTTTGCCTCTTTTTTATGTGATCTCAAAATTAAAGAATAAAGTCCAGATTCATTGATAAAAACAGTGTCAGGATGAAGATTGTTAAGGGGCCATTCAAATAGCCCCTTGTTTTTTAAGTAAAAAATATTGAATTTTGTCATCATCATCAACATTTAATTTAATTGCGTGTTTTGTTTTTTCATAACCTAATATTTCACAAACATCTTTAGCCTTAAACCAGATTACATTGTTTTCGTCAACAATCGTTACAATGTCTTTATTATTGAATGTAAGTTGATTATTGAGTAGGTCTACAACTGACTCCATTTAGATAGAAAGAAATTTAACTAGTTACTTGCAATCTTAAATATATTGTTGTTTTACTCTCATTATTTAATAGATTTCCTTCAGAGTCTTGAATAGTCAGAACGATTTTTTGAATTCTTTTAATATTTTTTCTAATTGGAATATAATCGATTTCATTTGGTTTTTCACTGATTTTTGATTCATAAGCAACATTTGGGAAAAAAGTGTACAAAATTTCAGATTCTTTGTGTAAATGTTCGGTATGATTTTCAAAACTAGGTTCAACGAGATTGCAGTGCACTTCAATTACATCAAACGGTCTAAATTTTGGCGTTTTATTTCCTAAATATACCTGATTTGGCTCAATAGTTTCTTGAACAAACCCTAACAATTCTACAATAATTGCTGAAAACATTATTCTTACTGGTGATTTTATTTGAATTTTATTAGAGAGATAATTTTTTTGCATTTCAAACTTGTTTTCGTCAAAGTTTAAAGATTTATCTGATTGTTTGAATGTTTTCAGATAATTTTTAAGGGAATTTTTTATTTGATCGAAAGTATAATATCCTTTGTTTAAACCATAATATTTTGTTATGTTCTTCTCACTAAATCCTATACAATAAGGAGAACTTTCACTAATATTTATTACAAAATTGTCAGAATAAAAACCGCTTAAACCGATAAAATAATTTGATTCTTCCTCTAAGTGTATAGGATGTTCCAAGTTTAAAACTAATTTAGAGCTTTCTGAAGTCAACTTGAACAGCTTCATTTTCGCAAGCGTTGCTTCAAGATGAAAATCTTCTATTTAAATGGAGAAATTTTTAAAGCAAAAAGATCAGATAAAACTTTCAAACGTTTGAAGAAAATAAGAAAGATCAACCAATCAGATTGTTAATTGTTAGTTCAAGTGGATGTGGAAAAACAACTTTATTATTGAATTTTATCTACAATAGGTTGATTCCTTATTCCAATTTGTATGTTTTTAGTAAATCTTTAGAACAAGACGCATATAAAAAATTACAAGAAAGATTTGAAAATATTGAGAAAAACTTAAACAAAAAAAATATCACATTTTTATAATGCTTCCGAGGACATAGTTCCATTAAGCGAATGTAAACCGAATTCTTTAATCGTTTTTGATGATTGTATTTTGGAAAATCAAGACGTTATCAAGGAATATTTTGTAATGTCTCGTCACAAAAATATCTCTTGTATCTATCTTTCTCAATGCTTTTCAAAGGTTGATAGACAAGTTATAAGAAATAACCTGAATATGTTGTGTATTTTTAAGCAAGACGATCACTATTCGAGAAAGATTTATAACAATTATGTGGGATCTGATATGAGTTTTAACCACTTTATTGAGTTATGTGATAAAATTTGGAAGGAAGACTACGGATTTTTAACTATTAATCTAACTTTGAAGCCTAAAAATGGCAAATATTTGAATAAATTTTCCAATGTAAACGTGTGATAATCTAGTTGTTTTCATGTTTTTACGTTCACGTTTACGTTTCGTGTTCTTGTTTTTACGTTCCACGTTCACGTTTTACGTTTCACGGTCACGTTTTACGTTCCACGTTTCGTGTTCTCGTTTCGTTCTGTTTCACGTTTCCACGTTCCACGTTCACGTTTTTACGTTCCACGTTCACGTTTTACGTTCCACGTTCACGTTTCAAAATTTTTCTAATTAAATGGTGAACGTAACTTCTGAAGAAGCGAAAAAAACTTGATCAAATCGAAAAGAAATTAATCAAAGAATTTAAAGAACAGATTCGAATTGATGAAAAAGAACAAGAATTTATTCAAAAAATCAATCAACCTGTAACTTCTGCAATAAAAAACGTTGAGGGCAAAATTGAAAAATGTTTTAAGTGATAATCAAAATTTGATGAATTTGGTTCCAGTTGTACGACAATTTGCCGATATTTCGATACCAGAATCTGAGTTTGAATTGCCAAAATTACCATCGTCAACACCATTTAGACCTAGAATCATTGAAGAATCTACAATAGTTGAACCAATAAGTCCTAGAACAACGGATATAATAATTGGTGAAATTGGTAAAAAATTTCTTCCTAGAGCAAAGGATGATAAATTTGGTTTGTATTGGGATAAAAAAAAGAAAAGTTTTATGATTGGAAATTTACCCGTTAATTTTTGAACATAATGATATAATTATTGAAGATAAAACATATAAAGGAACTCAAGGTTTATGGAGATTATTAACAGGCACTGATGTTCCAAAAGACGGTTTATATTCTGAAGAAGACTTGAAAAAGTATACAGAAATTTTATGGAAATCTGATTCAATTTACAAAAATAATGATCCATCAACTAAGAAACCAAAGTCAAGTAAAGGTAAAAAATATCTCAATTTGATTAAACCAATTTGGGAAAAACGAATCGAAGGATCAGGTGTAAGAAAATACAGTGATAATAAGATTGAGTACAGATATATCAACGATTTGACAAAACTCGATGGAATTATTAATTATATTTATGCTCAAGAAAAGGCTGGAAACAACAATTTTTTTGAACGAAAAGAAAGCGATTAAGGATTTTATTTCGAACAAACTTGATGAAATGATTGAAAAACCTGATGGAATTAAATATTTTAAAACGAGTTTTGCCGGCAATAAGTTCATCTATGATTGAAGGTAGCGGACTTTTGAATGATTTTATCAACAATTTACCTTTTGAATTACACGTACCAGGCTATGAATATCTGGGACCTGGCACAAAACTTGAAAAAAGATTGAAAAGAGGAGATCCTGGTATAAATAAATTAGATCAAGCTGCTATGGAACACGATATTTTTTATGCAAAACATAGAGACACAAATTCCAGACATATCGCAGATAAAGTTTTGCAAGATAAGGCAATGGATAGATTTTTATCAAAAGATGCTAGTTTAGGTGAAAGATTTGTTGCGCTTCCAACAGCTGGAGCAATGTTTTTGAAGAGAAAACTAGGAATGGGAATCGAAGAGAACTTGAAATTTTAACTATATAAATGGAGGTGAACGTAAACTTCAGCAAAAATCAGAAAGAAAAAATAAAATCCGCTTTTAAGAAGAAAATACCCGTTAGTGTTCAATTTAAAATAGATCAACTAAAAAATGGCGAAGATAAGATATTTTTAACAAATAGACAATACAATAAACTCGAAAAACATAAGAAAAAACAATAAAGGAACCAGAATAGAATTTTCTTATAATCAGTTGAAAGAACTTAAAAATGGTGGACTTTTGAAAGATTTATTAGATTTTGGAGAAAATATTCCAGTTGTTAAAAATGTTGTTCCTTATGTTCGTAAAGCTGCTCCAATCGTTAAAAAAGATGTGATTCCTATTGTTCGAAACATTTTAAATTGGTTAGATAAAGAGTTGGAAGATGTTACAGGATCTGGATTAGATGAAAAAACTTTGAATTACGTGAAATCAAACATTGAAAAAAAAAATTTAAACCTTTAACATTCGGGGAATTGGAAGAAATCTGCAAAAATATTAAACATTTTAGAGGAATCTTCATGAGAGATACATAACCTGAAAAAGTTAAGAAATTTGAATGTGGAATTGTGAATTTAGACTCGATTATGGGAAGTGGAACGCATTGGATTTGTTATTATAAAAATGATAAGAATGCATGTTATTTTGATTCGTATGGAAGAATTGAGGACAAACCACCTATAGAATTGATTAAATATTTGAAAAAATCAAGCGTCTACTACAATGATTCTCAGATTCAAGACTATAAAGATCCCCCAATTTGTGGTCATTTATGTGTTTTTGTTTTGAATGAACTGAGTACTGGTAAAGATTTTAAAGAAGTTGTTAACAAATTATTACTTAATAAATATGGATTCACAAAATATTTTTGACGTATTTGGAACACAAATTATTCAAAATGTAGATAATAGTTTGAATTTTGATAGTTTGAGAAATGAGTTTGATAACAAGTTAGAAAATTTATTACAAAACCTTCCAGATTCAGATATGTTTGCTGTCGAGATTGAAGATTTTAAAGCAGAATATGATAACAAACTTGCAAATTTCATGAGTTCAAATGAAGTTGCTGATAAAATAAAAACATTGGAAAAAGAAGTTGATGATGGTGTAAAAAAATTATTTACCAATTTAATGTCTCATATCGATAAAGCTGATAAAATTACTGAAGCGATCAAAGTTGAAAAGAATTATGTTAGTTTGGCTAATAAAAAAAGAATTGTCGGTGTTCGACCTGGTATTGACAAACATGATGTTGTTGTTAAAGAACAAATTTTAAAACCTCTAAAATTATCAGAAAACATCGATATTGTTGATTTACATGATCCGAATGTTAAAAATGCCTTAGATTTTAAAGGAAAAAGAATTAGCAGTGTTAGTAAAGGAATTAATCCATTTGATGTTGTTGTAATGATTCAATTAGAAGATCCTATTAAAATGTTTAATGAACTAAAACAAAATTATGAGAATCATAAACAGCATGTTAAAGATTTTACAACAGAAGTCTATGACAAGTTAGAAGCCAGAAATAGAAGATCAGTAGACGATGTTGGTGAAATTAATGAAAAACTTACTAATTTTAAAGAGTCTTTTGATAAGTTTAGTTTAGATGCTACGAAAACTTTTGAGAATATTGGTCATAAATTTGTTGAATACAATGATTCTAATGCTGTCAAATTTCAAAAATTAGAAGAAAAAATTAATAAGTTCGAGGAAAATCTTAATATAATTTTGGAAAATATTGATAACAGATTTAATAGATTAGGCGGCTAAGATGACTAATTTTCCCTAAATAAGTGGCGCTCATATATTGTGTGAGATGTAAAGAAAAAACTGCAACAAATGATATAAAATACTATGCAAATATCAATGGAGTTAAAAGAGTTTCTGGAAAATGTGCTGAATGTAACACTAAAAAGAGCCAATTTATAAAAACTTGAAATTTTTTCTTAATAAATAGAGATGGCGGGACATTACAGTGCTTTCGATCTTTTTATAATGCAACACGAAAGAGATTTGAAAAAAGAACATTGGGATGATATTTCTCAAAAATATGAATTATCCGAAGATATGATGCGATTGTACATTAATAAGTTAAATTGGTATAACATTGCAAAATATCAAAATCTGTCCCCAGAGTTCATTCAAGAAAATATACATTATCAATTAAAAGATCATATGTCTGTTCTTTGCCTCTATCAACACTTGAGTATAAAGTTTTTGGATGAAAATAAAGATACAGTTGATTGGAATAATATTATAGATAGCGGTTACTATCCTGTGCAGATTTTATTGAAATATGTGACCGAGATCGCAAAATTTAAGGAACAGAGAATCCTGAATATGACGAAGTAGATCATTAAAAAATGACTAAAATCTTTTCTTATCGACTTATACATGATGTTTAAAATTTCTAAATTTTCTCTTATTAAATGGTGGACTACAAAAAGTATTCAGGTGATATTGAAAGGGCGGAGTTTAAAAATTTCTATCCAATTAGTAAACAACATTTGAATGAACCGAATAAAAGAACTGAGTTTAATATTGATTTTGGAGATAACTTTTGCTCGTCTAACTTCCAGTTTTATATTTCTGGAACTTTAACAAAACAAGATGGTCAAGCATATCTTGGAACTGATAATGTTAGATTAATCGATAATTTTATACCGTTTTTATTTTCTAAGATTGAAGTAAGAAAACACAATAAATTGATAGAAGAAGTCGAAAACTGTGGCCAATTAAGCACAATTAAAGGAACTATTTGTTATTCCAAAAGTGATGTATTTTCAAACAGTTTTGAATCAACTTTTAAATTTGGACAATTTGAAGCGGTCGGTGATTTAGCACATTTCGGCTTAGGATTCTTTGAAAATGTAAATTTTCCAATCTATAAAGGTGGATTTTACATTAGTTTCATAAGAGCTGAAGACGATGATGTGATTCTGAAGACTGCAACTGGAAATGTTATGCCTGTTGATGGCAAAATTACAATTAACGAGTTTTTTCATTAGAGTTCCGATGATTGATTACAAAACCACGAGTAAAATTCAGTTGATTGATGAAATTATAAAATCTCAAAACATCACGTTTAATTTTCTAGATTGGCAATGTATTGAGCAAAAAGGTATTTCCGGAACAACTTATTCGTTCGATATCACAAATATTTATAGAAATATCTTCAATCCCAAGTTCGTTATCATTGGTTTTCAAACAGATAGACAGAATAATCAAGAAAAAAATCCTTCAAAGTTTGATAGTTTGAATGTAAAAAATATCAGAGTAAAATTGAATGGTTCTTATTATCCAGATGAATTACAAAATTTAAACATTTCCGGTGGTCTTTTCAGAATCATGTATCAGATGTATCAAGATTTTAAGAAAGTTTACTACAAAAATATGGAAATGTATTACAACCCCAAAGAATTTATAGCAAATAGACCCATTTATGTCATTGATACAACAAAGAGTTTGACAAATATTTCTAGTTCAAAGAACGATATAATTATCAATATGGATTTTCAAAATGCTGTTACAAACGCGATTTGTTATGTGGTTGTGGTTTCTGAGAAATTTTTAGCCTATGATGTGATTAAGAACGATATTAAAGAAATTCAGTAAAAATCGTCTTATTTTCTGTTGAGCGAATGTTAGCAAATTTCATTATTTCCGTTTATAGATTTTTCATTGAGATTTCTGGATTTTTTCATTAAAACAGCTTAAGAAATTAGAAGCCTACAATGAACAGTAAAACAGCTATAGATTCGGTTAATTTTTCATTCGTGAGTTACAGATTAGTTTATTGTCCTTTAAACAGTATTTTACGTTGATTTTCTGACTGTCCCAAAAGTGAGCTAGAACCGCCATATTACTATCTACTTATATATATATATATTAAATACTAATAGCCTATATTTTCATGCAGGTGTTCATTGGTATTTATTACAGAGGGAATACTTTCTGCCACCTGAAAATCAATAGATATTTATCACTGAATAATGCAGATTTTTTTTATTTGCATGACTTAACAGGCAAAATTGAACTCTGTATCTATTTGTGTACAGAATATATAAGGAAATGTTATGTTACAATAAATTTATTGTACCCCAAAATGTATTTGCTACTATGAAATTTAATTTCCTGAGCGATTGGCAAAGACTCTTCCACTAGTTGATGATAAAAGTAAATTTCTGTCTTTATGTCTTCATCTTTATATGCAATAACTTTAGAACATTGAAATTTTGTTAGAACACTATCTCTATTACAGATTGCTATTGAGAATGGTAATCATTGATCTATAGGGAGACATTCTCTGTTCCAGGATGTTGTTCACTGTGGGAGGAATGTGAAGCTTCCTATACTGAACCAAGTCTAGCAAGTGCTTAACCTGGTTATTTTTTGAAAACCAATTGAACTTTATCTAATAATATGGCAGCTGGTTGATAAAAAGCTGGAAAAACGAGATCATTGAATTAAAAACTGTGAATTTTAAACAAAAGCAAGAGTAAAAAAGATTCTTGTGAATTTTCTTTAAATAATAAATATATCTACGAAATTAAATAGAACTCCTGGCACTTGCTTAAAAGTCTAAACCTAATGCAATGTGGAAAGTAAAATTGTCACTATATTATACAAATGGTGTTCCAAAAAGAAAGGTCAGCATTATAGATACTAAAAATAAGAAAATGTGTCTCAAAACTTTTAGGTTATGTACAAAGAGATTTTGCACACTCAGGTGTTATCTTCACAAATGATCCAAAAGAAATTTACAAGACACAACATGGCTATTTTCATAATTTGATAACTTCTGACTGAAACAATAAATCCCTTAGTTTTAGAGGTACCCCTATTAAACCCCAAATTGTTTGGGAAGAAAAACAAATAAAAGTATACACATGGTGAATTTATCAAGCAACAGATTTAATTTGGATAAAGTGACAAGTCAACAATTATTTATATTGGATAAAATATCCCTTCTGACTAAGTTTGAAGAAAGACAGATTTCACAGCTAGTTCTCATCAAGGAATATCAAACTGGAGATGCATTATTCGTTTAGACAATTAATTTGTGCATCACTGATAATATGATGACTTAGAGGTTGGCATTTTTATACAGTTATAAATGTATTCATGTATTTCAAAACCTTTATGGTCAGAAAAAGTAATATACAAAGATATGCTAGCCAAGCACTCTAAGATGTAACATAACAAAGTTCAATGTTTTACTTCTTACCTTAAATAGCACTAAAGAAATTTAAAATTGAATTTTAAACATGTGAAAAACAATTGAGTGCTTCATACAGTTGGACTGATCTCTTCTACCTGAGAATGAAAACAGCAATTGTAGAGGTAACCAGTGACTGTATGATATCCAACAACTTATTATAGCTTTATTCCATAGTTCAAATAAACTTGGGAAGTCAGAATAGTTTTAGTTATCATAACGGTCCTACTAATAACAGTGGCCTTCTTGTTATTTCATGGCACAAAGAGCTTATGCTCAACTAAAGATGGATTAAAAGAAAAATTTAAGAAAGTTGAATCGGATCTTAAGGCGCAATGGATAATAATAATAATAATTCAATCAGTAATAAACAAGTACAAACTAAACAGAAGAATCATTCCTAAGTCTTATTAATCAGAATAGTGATAAATTTGTGTTTATGTCAATCTATTATGTGCTGGGATTATGGGAGAAGATTTAAAACCATGTTTAAAACACACAATACTCTTAGTCAGTTTCAAAAACAAAACCAACAAAATGGCACAGAGAATACAAAAAACTGTGTTTACAGTATAAAATGTAATTGAAATAGATAGACAAAAAGACCATTAAATGTAAGGATAAAAGAACACAAGGAAAACATGAAAAAGGGTTAACAGAAAAGTAAAAAAGTGCACATCATTGTTGATATGCACTATTGCATGAATTGGGAATAAAGCTAACATAAAACACCGGAAACCTCATTTTTTCAAAAGAGAATTAATTGAGGCCTCATACACCAAATTGGCAAACCAACTGATTAGTCAACCATCAGTTGAAATTAGGCCTATTTGGTTGCCAATTCTAAAAAACTTAACTAACAATAAAACCTAAAGTATCAAACAGATTATAGATTTGTAATAAACCAAATACAGAGTTACAGGTTTGATGGTTTTAAGAAGTTCATCTAGAATGAACCAATAATAAAAAAAGCCACTCCCGCTCCTTTTTTTTAGCTGACATCTTGTTTCTGCTTTGACAATCACCACTTAATATTGACCTCCAGTCAGTTCTATTTGGTTGAATGCAGAACTATTGTGACCTGTATTCTGTAGTTCAGTTTTAATAATTATTGTTCACTTTTATTATGTGCGTGGTTTAGAGTTACATGGAATACACACATAACATGGCTGTTGTGATTCCAAACTTATGTGTGTCACAATGCTCCGATATGTTTTGTTTACTTTAACCTAAACTGTGGTTATATATTAGGTTAGTCATTAACCTGAGGAAGAAATCAGATTGGATATGTCAAAAAATAGTTTTCCTGATGCTATTGTATCATTCAACGATTGCAAATATCCGGAAAAATCCTATTTCCTCCATAATAGTCCACTTTTGAGCTGTAAAATGATTACTTTTGTTATGACTCAAGACTGCATACAGCATTAATATTTTCCGAGACCCAGATCTGGGTCTGGGCCTGGACTGCAGGCTGTGTACGAGGTATAAAGATCCTTTTCAAAACACAATTATGCCTCAATGTGCAATTGTGTAATGAAATCCCTGTGTTTCTTGACAATACTCTAATTATAAAAATTCTCTGCATCAAAAAATTCAACAGCAAACAATAACATGAACACACACTCATTCCATATGAGACTAATTAAGCCAAGTTATGTAAGAAGGCACTTGCTCAGGCGGCACTAAATGAAAGAACAATCCGCACTAAGAGGGAAGGGCCCACTAATAAGGAGTTGTTTGTTAGTGGCGCTGTTCACAATTGCTAATTAAATGTCGCCCACTTACCCCCACCTCCTCTCACCACCTCACCCCAACGTCAGGACTACCCTCTGTCCTGTAGTAATAAACCTTTTACTAAACCATTACACATGGCAACTGCATTGAACAAATCTACATCCTCGATAAAATGTTGGCAAATACAAGCACAACAATACTAAAAAGAAAAGGAGTAAATAAACACAGAATTCTGAATGCACTTATTTTAATATAACAAGACATTTCTAAAAGTAAAAATGGTTTATTAAATTATTATTTACAACATCTTGTATTACGCTTAACACACCAGACGATAGGAGATGTAGCGTCCTGCCGTTTCCGAGGATCTAATGATTTTTACAACCTGTAACAATTTAAAATACTTTATATATTTGTCAAATAACCTTTTCCAGGAGATAGAACTAGAAAATGATCATAGCCTATACATGTCTACTCTTACTGAACTACTATGAATCTGAGGCTGAACATAGTTCATTATCAGTACCCAAGACAGAAAATTCTTTTATACACATATTTTAAAGTTACACTAACTATAATAAACATTCAACAATTTCTTTTACTTCTTTTGTCACTACTTTAATTATTGTTTTTTCACTGTAAATTTTATTACATAATTAATAGACTAAACATTATAAAATAGATAAAGAGTCCTTCATTTATTTAGCTCTCTAACTCCATTATAACATAAATATAATGTAACCATTTGATAAGAAACCCATGTTTTTCTCAGTTCTTCAACCTTAAACATAACATTGCTTATAATAGGTACAGGCAATAAGAATATTAAAAAAATATGCAAAATTTGAGAATAGTATAAAACTTTATTTGGTATAAAAACAACTCAATAAAAAAAATAGAACATTATAATTTTAAATAACTGTTTATTATTATTGTGCTTCATGAAATGACTTAAAGCATCTTAAATGAAACCACAACTTACAGGAAGATATTTTTTAGAACTTTTTAGTTGCAGCACTTGAAGGTACAGAACTTTTCCTAAAGACAAGAAAACAGTTTACACACCAGTTACATTTGGAGTTGTAAACATTTAAAATAGCACTTCAGGACATCTTAATTCAGGCCCACAAAAACTGGTTGAAGATAAGTATTTTCTTTGGTAGCAAAAAGTTAAGAAACCAAAAACATAAAAAATACCATGATACATTTTTAACAGGTAGTTTTTAGATAGACATTAAAAAAAAATTGATAAGCAAATAAAAGTATCAGCCAATGTTATAAAGAGAATTAACCCAGTGACTTTCACCTCATTTTTGTCATCTTCGTCTCCAAATCATGTGATAGAAAATTCAATTATAATTTCATTAAATACTCTACAGTATATAATTTTTAACTGATAGTATATTTTAGTGATTACACATACATGCCGAGGTGTATTTATTATTTCTTATTATCTATACCTAAAGACTACTCATTGTATTTTCTGTTTTCTATCCACTTTAAAAAATATATCCACCTTACTAAAAATATATAAAATAAATACTCAAATCTAATTGACAAAATAATATTATTGTATAAATAATGTTTAAAAAACCATGCATCCTGAATTAAGAATTTAAACAAGGACGTTTAACAAGACAAGAAAACATTATACTCGTAATTTAGAATTGATACAGCAATAGCAATAAATAAATAAATAATCTTATCGCACACACTGGCATGGCCAAGTACTGACAATTTTCAAACACAATATTAGTCTTGCAATAATTAATCAAGTCAGAATAAATAACCAGTTTTGTTTTCATACAAGCACAGGCCGACCCTGATTACAGTTGTCCAATAAAGCTTCGGGCAGCCCAGATTGAAAACTGCTTTGTTATTTATTTGTAAACTGCGGCCGGGAAAATTACAAATAATTCCATGCTTAAGCCGAACAGAACGGCCAATCGTGGCAGTTACTGATCGTATTAATTATACACCACCCTTCCACTGTGAATTGTTTAAAGGTGGACGGATGTTTATTTGTTAGTTTTAAAGGCTGGATTTTAATATCCGAGTACACTAATGGATACTTTAAAAGTTTATAGTGAGTCAGATCCGGATATCAGGGGAAGCCTTCTGCATTTTTAATCAGTTTTGTTTAGTTTTGTGGTGAAAGCATTTCCGTGTCAGTTCATGCAAATCCCTTGCACACTCATTCACATGTACAGATCTTGTTTGTTTGTTTGTTTTATTGTTACTACAAAACAATCACTACATTAAAAATTTGCATTATTAAAAATACAATAGCCCATTAAAAATCATCACCTAATTGTTAAAACAGCTGATAGTGTTTCCATTATTAAATAAAGCTTTTTTGTAAAGTTTTATACACCATTATAAGGTTTTTGTGGAGTTTAACATTTAACTACAACTTTAGAAAATTATAACAAAAATATTATGACTTTTTCAGTGATATATGACTAAACAGTAATAGGTGTAGCATACATTGAAATTTCAATAACGATTACTTAAAACATCACTATAATGTAAAATCCACAGACAGACAAAAAACTTAACAGTTATTTAATTATTTTTGATCATCAATTCTAAAATCAAACAGTACTGTAGAAGAAAATAAGAGGTACAGTAGTGTTAAAAAACCAACTAAGTTTTTATTAAAACATTAAGATTTTGAAATACAACTTTTGCATGGATATTAAATACTAGAATATACCATTTTCATTTTTGAAAATTTAAATTTATTTACAGCCTTTTTACAAAAAACCCAGATTGCATAATTCAGATTTGTAAAGTACTATTTGGCAGATTTTGTACCAACTGTAAGCGAAAAATCTTGTATATTTAAGTAGTTGTAGTCATAGCCAGTGTATTTTCTGACATATTTCCAGTGTTTTTCTAATGTGATTTAAAAAAATATTATTTTTATTGTTTATTTGCTATTTTATTTCATTTATACATATTGGTACTAAAATTGTGTGATTCTACAAAATTTGTGTCCTATATGGAGTGAATTAAAGAAAAGAAACTATACTTAGCGAGTCAAAATAAAAACTTGTGTTTATTAACAGATTGGTGGTTATGTTTAAAAAAATAATAATAATATGTGTACAAACAACATTTTTTGAGGATGTTTTAGATTTTAAATAAATATTCACTGCTTATAAACAAAGTCTTCTAGGACTCTCTGATAATGTGAATATTTTGAAATACAAGTTTCGTATGATACATAATGGGAGAAGTTATTTGACTTTATTAATTTTAAAGCTATACTTGGAATCTTTGAAGAATTTTAAGCAATCAACTTAGAAAATCAATAATAAATTAGACTAGAAGAAGATTAACAAGCGAACGTAGACAAGTTTTGACTAAAGTAGATCTCAAAGGCCAAATATGTATGTTTTTTAATCATGGCTAGAAGTCAAACTGTAGTTACTATGACATGTAAAGTACAATTAATTCAAATCAAAAATTCTTTTCCACTGGCTAGATCTCAAATAATAGCCAGTGGGAATTTTATGTTACCTTGTTAACAATGAACACACATTGATTCATGAAACATTTCTAATTCTGATTCAAAATCATCATAGGGCTCCATCATATTACATCATAAGTTTCCCCACTAAGATTATACGGACTTAGTATTCCTTCATGACCTAAAGCAGTTTAAGTGTTTCTGTTCTAATATGGGGGGCTATCAATTCTAATATTATAGAATGTTGCAGAGAAATTGGTGTATTTCATTTGTACTCATAAAAGCTGTTTTATTCTCCGATTTCAGGATCCCAAAATATTAAACTACATTATTCTAAAATGGATCACAAGATTAGAATATATTCCAGTCACCATCATTTATATTCAGGAATGTTTATTACATCCTTTAAAAAGAATATACTATGTGAGGTACCTATTATTAAACAGGAAATCACATGCAAAGCTGCTAGTTTTAATTATAAATTTTGAGGGAAACTCTTGATTATCCCGGACTTTATCATCTCCCAACTTGACAGCTCTCAACCTCGGGCAGGTACGTCTTGGGGTTTTCCCAGTTTCTGGCTTTTACCATATTATGTCAACCCTCATTTTTGACAGGTCCAGGATTCTGGAACCACTCAGCCTCTTGCAAATTCCAATTCCAAATTTGTTGTATCTTCCGGTTTCTGGCATTTTCTGGCTTCCTATATCTTCCACCCTCTGGTATTTCATAGTCTTAGAGAGCTCTCGTCCATTGGCATCTCTTTGCCCCTGGGAACTTTCAGCCTCTAGAACCTTTCAGCATCTGGCACATCACACTCTTCAACAGCCCCATGCCTTTTGGCCTCTGTCTTTCCGCCTGTTAGTTCCTGATTTTTGGGAGCTCTCAGACTCTAGGACTTGATTAGATTTTAGAGCTCCATCCAGTTATCTCAAAGAGTGCAGAAAATCCATGCTTTGTTAACCCTTTGTCTTTAGGGACACTGAACAACCGTTCTTAGTTAATATTTATAATAAAAATGCTTTTATTGGAGTGATTTTCAGATACATCTGATTTTCAAAATAACTCCTAAATAATAAAACTAACCTAATACAATCAAATGTTACTACACATACACTATACATATTTTACAACAACGATTCAAGCATTATACGATAATTACAAGCAATTTTGTAATGCAGTACAGGATAAGTTAACGAGGTCACAGAGGAGGTTGTTGCAGTGTTTTAGGCCGAAATATCCAAACCTCTTCCTCCATATTTCTAAGGAAAACTAAAAGAGTTGCAACACAACTCTTTCAGTACAAGGACTTACAGCAAGTCTGTATTTTACACACCGTGTCCATTGATATTGTATGAATAGCTGAATAACTTCTTGGTAAGCAGAAACATGAATCAAATTTCCAAAGATTATACTGACAAAATATAAAGCGGGGTTCTGCATTCCTTGAATCTGGTTTGCATCCTCTTTTGAGATGTTATTGCCGTAAGGTGGGAAACAGTAGTAGAACACTGACAAAACCAGTGACTGAATGATCTGCTATTTAGCAGCCTCAGGCAGCAATGTTGTGAACTGGTACAATTTTTGGGGAACTGTCTGTTGGGTTCCTGGTCATGAGGGGGTCTCCCATGAGAAACCATGATGCTCTGGCCAACTTGTGCTTAGCATTCACCAATTACGGAGTCTTGACAGTTCAGTGGTATTTCTAAGTGGGAATCATTTGGGGCTGTTTCAAAGTGGGTTCACACTAAACCTGAGATATGGTGGAGACTGCATCCAGGTCTCAGAATGAGTAGATTGGTCCTGCAGTTACCTTCCCCCAGGATGGTGTTATTTTATCTTCTCTCCTTAAGTAGATCAGTCTTCGTTGTGGGTCTAATCACAAGAGTTGAAGGAAGCATCCTCACAGAGTCGTCATTTTCCAGAAGGATCTACTCTGTAGATTGTGTGACCAAGCAGGAGGAAACTACTGTTGATTCAAGTAGGTGGAAACAATATTTTTAAATGTGGTGATGCGCCATAATGTTGGAAGTACATTGGCATTGCGTTGTAAGAGGAAGATCTTCAAGTAATGTTGGTAATTCTTCATGAAGAAACTGTAACTATGCCTGACCTGTTAAGCGCTCTTGAAAAATAAAGTGTCCAATTAGCTAATCATGAATAATACCACTCCATAAGCTAATGCTAAAATGCTATTGAAAGTTGCGTTCAATTGTTGTATGAAGGTTCACTTCTGCCCAATGATTCTGAATGTTGGTTTCGTATATTGTTGATGCCATGACGAGTGAACTGTGACTCATTAGTAAATAAAATATACTTCAAAGAGTCGATGATGAGTGTTTAACCAAATGCAGTACTCCAAACGATGAGCATTGTCTCCTGGATGTAAATGCTGTATTTTTTGTTTGTAGTAGGGATAGAGCTTGTTATTATTGACTGTTCTCCACACTTTACCTTGCGTAACCCTGAACTGTTTAGAAATATGTCTTGTACTAATACATGGGCTATGTTGAACAGAAATAACAATTTTTTCCTCTACAATAACGTCATGTTGGCAAGAGCGGTCATACTGAAACTTTGCGCTAGGAAGTGATCCTGTTTCCCGTAAAGTAAGAAATGTATCACTAATTGTTCTAGCAATTGGAATTCTTGCTGTAAAGGTAACAATGTCTGTATTCTTCAACAGCAGCCGTAGCACTGCCTTCACGTAAACCGTAAATAAACACCATATTGGCGTATTTCACTTATAAATAAATGTGGAGTTATTACTCTAACAATTTAATAATTACTACGGACAAAAAAATACTTACATGTAAAAATACACACAATTACTAAGAACAGAACAATACGCACATGGACTGAAACTCAGTTGTTAGCTCTCAAAATTACAATCATATCATTGTTGAACAATTGCTTTATTATATTGACAATTTATAAAATAAAAATTTCCTGCAAAAAATCATTCTGTGTATTAAAATCAAATTTAATCAAGTCGTACAGTATGTTGGGAGCACCTGAATGCAATGATAAAATCAATATACTCTATGGAATAATTTTAATTTAAGAATTTAAATTTACAATTACTAGTAGAGATTTAATGTTTAAGGGTAATTAACTAAGTTATTGTCAATCAAATGTAAAAAGTGTTGTACTGTTATAAATAAAAATTAACTTAATCGAACATCTATTTGCTTTCTGTGTACTTTTTTTTACACTATTTTTTTGTTTAGAATTAAGTTTTCAACCAGTTCTACTAAAATCTTTGATCTGTTTCTTGGTGAAATAATAAATTTACTATTGCCCAAATATGAAAAATGTGTTTTTTCTACTTCTTTGTTTGCAATTGACACTGGCTTTATCAAAAACTACTTAAATGTGTAACTTACATGTATTATGGAACCTGTTTTATTTCATTTATCAGGTCAAAAGCCATAAGGATGGAATTTGTCACTTAATCTACCTTACCAGAATTTCAGGGAGACCACATTTTGCATAGTGAGATGAAATCCGAGCGAAATCTTATGCTAGCCATAAAGCATTTCCAGACCCAGGTTTATATGAACTTTTTTTATTATTTTTACATGTAAAATAAGCTCCCACAGTTTCTGAATATCTTCACGAATCATCCTGTATGTATATATATATATATAAATAATTGTTGGGATACAATGTTTATTGAAATTAAATAAGGCTATTGCCATCTATACAAATTTAATGTAAATAAAAGTCATTTGACAGGTATTTGGTCTTACGATCATATGTTAGCTTGGTTATTTAAACGCATATGTGACAGATACGGCCAAATACAAAATAATTGAATTGTAAAAAGTAAGGGCTCTGTGGTAATGGTAGCACATTCACCCGGGAAGTGAGAGATCCCGGTTTGAGTCCCGGCGGAGCAAGTACTTTTTGTGATTTAAGTACGTTTATTGAAATTAAATAAGGCTATTGCCATTTATACAAATTTAATGTAAATGTATGTATGTATATATATATATATACATATATATATATATATATATATATATATATATATATATATATATATATATATATATATATTACAGCATCAAGATCAATAAATCAAAATCACAAATTCTCCTGAATAAAAACTGCTGTGTAAACATGCTCCACTAGCAGAGATATCTGGTAGTAGTAGCTAAGCAAATAATGGAATCAATTGAGACAGAGGAAATTATAGCACAGTTTTATTCAGATGACCTCAGACATGTAGTCAGATCTCCAAGAACTAAACCATTTGTAGACAATGGTGTCTCCAGTTAATTATTTGGCTGATAAGGTACTAAATACCAACTACTCACAAATCGCCCAGATTTCTACTAGGCTTATGCTGAACTGCACATATTCATGATAATTGTTGAGTGATTAATTATTAATTCATGTGATTTATAAAACTTTATGAAAAATTAAACCTAATATAAAGTGATATGTAGTTCTACCAGTTAGGTAAGGCCAGGAATACCAACCCTAAATTACCACATAGAATGTTCATGTTTGATCAACCAAAAGGTGTCTATGGCAGTTGAGCATAAAACGTTTTCGGCACGAGGGCTCTGTTTTCTTGGCTCCAAAACCAGTTATAAGCTACCGTTGGTTATTGTATGTCCTATAGAATATTTGTCAATTTTGGCTGGAATCCATTAAACTACTAGAAGAAGCATGCAGCTGTACGTTGGACTGGAAAAGGCCAAAGTTGTACAGTTATGTGTAAAAACATCAATCTGTGTATAATCACTGGTGAATAGGGAAGATAAGCGGGCAGTACCTAGTTTATGTCAGTAGAAACGAATGCCGTACCACAACTTGCCACCATCCTCACTGGCGGAAGTCGCCAGCACAATTGTACACCTCCTACTATACAAGGTGTTTACCACAATGGTTTATAAAATGATTTTAACCTTAGGACTTTGTCTCCTTTCTCAAAAACATAAGGAAACCTCCTCAAGGATAAGCATTTATCACATAAAACGTCCATTCCAATTTTGTTTAAAATCCAGCCAACCACAATATCAAGTAGTTGTGTAAGTAGAAATGTTTATGACCTTAGGGCTCCACTCAACAATGAATTGGCATTCACTTGTAGAACATCCACACTATGTTAAGATGCCTTAAGGCTTACACCCGTAATCGTAATAGTATACCGTATGTATATAAAATGTTTACATGTACAAATTGAAATAGGTAAATAAAAATCAACTTAATTATTCCCTTCTGATAAATGTTACAAGGTTTGCGATGGATTTCAATTGGTTTGTAGTTTTTTCCAACAAAAAGCTAACCACTGAATGCAAGTAACTGGATTTTTAATTACAGAGCACATTTTAACTAACAGTACAGCGAGAAAGAGGATTTAAATTTGAGTAATAACAATGTAAAGTTAATATAAATAAATTTAGTTGTATATTACTAAAATAACTGCTACCTTACTACATTTTTGTAAACATTTTTATTGTCAATTGTGCTTAATAATTTAGATACTTAAAAGTAGAAGCACATTCTAGCCACTTTCATTTCCAAAAAGCACACGTACTTTTGCAAATTATTTTCAAACACATGCATTTTTTAATGTATTTGTCCAAGAAGATAAAAAAATATTTTGTTCACTGGAAATAAACATGTCCTGTTAAAAAAGCTGCCACACATGTTAGAAGCACACATTTTGTGATAACGGAATTCATACAGAAATCTAAAAATTTTTATTAGACCACACATTTCACTCCAAACCAGGCTCAAAATTCCTGAGTTACCTGCCCCCTACGTAGCCCAAAATAACGGCAAATTGGATCGCCAGTTTGAATTCTTGGCAAATTGTTCTCTTTCAGATTGCTGCAATATTAAGGAACCACACGAATAAATCATAAACAAGTGTTTTTAATGTGTCAATTTCTTACAAAATACATTCAAACCAAAATAAACTTACAGAGGATTTACAGTTAACCAATCATATGGGATATAGAGAAATGTGCTGATATTGGTCAAAATACAGCTAATATTGAAGAAACACTAATGTTATGTTTTTAACATTACCACACTCCACTAAATGCAACTTGATAAGAAATGAAGCAGTAATAATGATTAAATTTTTTAATTCAGCCAGTAAACTGAACCTGATTTTCAAAATACAAGTCATCTCAGCTATTGAAATATAGAAAATACAAAACATTTAAAACAAGCATAATTATGATGTTTCATACAACAGTTGTTTAAAACCTAGAGTAATAATGAGAAGTAGGTAATATTTTGGGATGTTGTATGTTTATTTTTAAATGTCAACTACTACCGGTACTCTTAAATGCTGTTTTAGATTTCTATGTCCATTCCAGATAATATGATTGGTCTGAAAATATACATTTATTTCACCAATTTCACCCTTGTTTGACTGACATCTCTTCCTAACCAAAATTGGTAATCTGAGAAAAACAAATCTTGAGAATAGGGGAAGAGATGGTGATGTAATATTGGAACTCGATCTTGTACAATTTGGTAAAATCTTCATGAAAATCTCCTAGTATTTTTACTTTTTTGTGGATCAACTATGGGATTTTTCCTCAAGATTTTCTTAGTGAGTCCAATAAAGATACAAAACAGCACTTATAATAATTTTGGCTTTTCCAAAATACTCAGAGAAGATACTTTTGACATTCTCAAAAACAGTCTTGACAAACCTCAATTGAAAAAACAATCTGCTTTATCTCATAAATTTCTTCTCTAAAACCCAGTCAGTCTTTAGCCTGATATTTGGTTTCAGATGTTTAGCAAAGATTAAATGTTTCATTCACAGATAATAATCATTTAGACTTAAAGAACTGAAACAACTATGATCCTTCCATAGGAAATATCATATGAATATCAGGAAATCACTTTACTTAAATCATTTAAAATAGTGAAAAACATGAAGTGACAACTCCTTATTGGTAATAAGTATTACCCTTTATGAAATAAATGCATGCACACAATGTTACCTCCTCCATGGGTTTGCACATACTTTTCAACCTACCCTCAGGTATGTACTGGTTATAGGTCTTAAGAGCCATCTGTACTTGTGTCTATCTTGATATGAAATCCATAACAACAAAAAAACTTGAGTTCAACCTATGTGTTGGGGGTTAATGTTTCTTAAAGGTGGTATGTCCTTTACTCGTTATCTTAACCTTTCACAAGCATTAGACTAATATATCTGCAAAAAATATTTCCTTAAATGGAGTTATCTCTATTCTATTTGTAACTAACAAGCGTTGGGCGATTTTATCAACTAAAACTTAATTTTAACATCGTACGTTATGTCTGCCATATAGACTTAGCTGTAATTAAGTAAAGGTGGCTAAACAAAGTATAAAAAACAAATTTTAGCAATCTGTGATTTCCGTAACGCCAATCAGCTATCATTTGTGGATAGACGCAGCAGACACACGACGCTCAAATATAAATATAAAAAATACTAAATTTAAGAAAAAGTTATTTACAAAATAACATGGTTTATGATTCATTGTTTACTAGTTTGGCATAAGGAAGATTTCACCTACCACCATGTTGCCAGAGTGGGAGTGATAGAACATGAAAATGACTTATGCCCAATAATTAAGTCTCACAGGTTCGAGACTTAACTATCGAATCTTGTACATCAATTCTTGAATCCAATTCTTTGTTGAGGATTTGAATTCAACACATCACTTATACCCATAAACACTATTTCTATAAAGAGCATTTGCAAATATATCTGTAAGACTTACTATCGTAAAATAAAAAATTACACGTAAGTGATCACAATTAACTTTACTAATAATACTCAAGTACAATAAAGATACATTTTTCTATTCCAATTGAATTGAAATTACACATTCAAAATTTTTCTTCACAACTTGAAGAGGTTAAGAGTATTTGCAATTATACTCAGCACTTTTCACTTAGTTTTAATATTTTTCAAAATGTTTAAATATCAGTATTGACTTTAATGTTTCAAATTTTAATTTGTGTCTTAAATAATGAGGCAAAATATAAATTTGAAACTTATGATGAGCGCTAAAATTGTTGAGTTTTTGTTTTCGTTCTAATTATGAAAAACAAAGATGATTAGGAGGAGTGTGAAATACTATTTCAAAATTTACAGTTGGAAGGTTTCCTTCAATATTTTGAGTACGGTACATAAGACATGGTTAACTTAGAAGTTTCGTCTGGAATTGTTCACAAAACTAGCAATGGATGGCAGATATTTTGAACATCTTGAGTACAGTCTACATACTGACCTGTCCTCTCTTGAGTCCAAAGTACCGAGAGACCGGATCACCTGCCTGTATTCTCATCAACTGGTTCTCCTTCAGTTTACTGTGAAATGGTTAAGGCACACAAAACATCATGCTAGGTTAGACCACACAACACTTTATTGCACAGACTGTATGTATGTAACTTTTATCACAAATAAAAATGAATTGCGTTGAAAATAAGGTTTAGTCAGTCAGACCTAAAAATTATCAATTGTTGCATGCAGCGCAACACAAATGAACTCTTTTTATTAGAACTAACTTAAGTGAATTTCTAGGTTTGAATTACCTTTGCTTCATTGTAGCCAATTTTATAAAAACCTCCATTACATAAAAAAAGACACACAAATAATGATTGTTGGAGCAATAGGAAATATAACAAAAATTTGGTACCACTAAGTAATAATCACACTTTCCAATGCAAATCTGTATTAAAAATGACCTAGAAAAAGCATCACTCTTTGGATCTTGTAAACACATTTTATATTGATTACACAAACTGTTAATAAAATTGTAATGAAATACTGTTTTTATAATTTATAATCAGAGTAAAAAATTCTTACTCTGATTATAAATTACTATGATAAACCCAATAATTGGCCATCATCCATAATCTGGCTACTTTGGCAGTGGAGATAGTGATAGTGGAGTCACAATATGGACAGCACAAACATTAATTTGAAAAAGATTTTGATGTGACAGAGAAGAAGCAAATGGGATCTGACCTACAGGGAGTAGCCATTGTGGTGGTGAATATCACACTCCACTTTGGAGGATGTGGATTATGGGAAGGTGCCATTTGTAGAGAAATCTAATGTCTCTCAAGTTGTTGTGGGTGTGCACAGCAAAGGGATATAAGGTCGATGTACTTCAGTGAGACAAAATATAGTCTGGAAAAAGTACACAGGATGGTGGCTGAAGCTGCCAAACCTTGCCAGACGTATGCCTAATTCAATCTGCAAGTAACTCAGAGACAGAATGCACATACTCTGGACATACCTTTAGCGACAAGTGAATAGAACTGAATGGTAAGGTAGAGTTGACTTCAGGAAAAAGATTTTTTACTGTAATCTTTAACAACCATCCTACACTTGAGAGACCAATACAGAATCTGTGAGACCTATAAGAAAAGATTCAGATGGAGATCAGAAGGGGAAAAGTACGAGGGGTATCCAAAAAGTAAGTTTACCGGTTCTGTAAAAATACGCGTACGTAACACAGCGTGCAGCTGTGGGCGGGGATATGTAGCGCGGTTCGGTTGGCAACAGGTGCGCCGGTCACTGGCCCATTGTCACGCTTCTCAGTCAGTTGCTGCCCAAACATCATTGAGACTCCACTGCGTTCTGCCGCCAGTTGCGAAGTCCGTAGTGTTATTCGTTTCTTGACCGCCAAAAACGAAACTGCCGTTGAAATTCATCGTCAGTTGTGTCAAGTGTATGGTGAACATGTTATGTCCATTCGGATGGTCCGTCGTTGGCGTGCAATGTTTTTGGAAGGAAGAGAAAATGTTCATGACGATGAGCGTAGTGGCCGACCGGCCAATTCTCGGCAACCTGACGTCATTAATGCTGTACGAGCAGTTATTGACAATGATAAACGAGTGACTCTCGATGAAATTATGGATAAACTGCCGTCAAGTGTTGAAGTTAGCCGGTCATCTGTGCACAATATCATGACAGAAGATCTTCAGCTTGCAAAAGTGTGTGCAAGATGGGTGCCTCGCTTATTGAGCAATGCCCATAAACAACAACGAATGGCTGCTGCCCAGTCTTTCTTGCGATTGTTTGACGATGAAGATGAAAACCTTTTCAGTAGAATAGTCACTGGTGATGAAACATGGATTCACCACTCAACTCCAGAGACCAAACGCCAGAGTATGGTGTGGCAAAAAAAAGGAGAGGCAGCTCCTCAAAAAGCCAAAGTTTTTGAGTCGGCAGGAAAGGTAATGGCTACAGTGTTTTGGGACTGCCGTGGAGTGTTAGTGATTGACTATCTTCCTCGTGGCGAAACCATAAATGCAGAAAGGTATTGTGAAGTTCTCACCAGACTTCGGCGGGCAATACAGAATAAACGGCGCGGACTTTTGTCGCGCACGGTTCTGCTTATTCAAGATAACGCCCGACCACACGCTGCTCGTGCAACAATGGAACTTTTGAGGAAATTTAAGTGGGATGTTTTTGGTCATCCTCCATACTCACCAGATCTTGCGCCTAGCGATTTTCATCTGTTTCCGGAGCTAAAAAGACACCTTGGCGGTCGGCGATTTGCCAACAGCGATGACCTTCAAAATGAGGTGGATACTTGACTTAAAAATTTGGCGGGTGAATTTTGTGATGCTGGAATAAAAAAACTACTTCCTAGATACCAAGAGTGCTTAGAAAGGGATGGTAACTATGTAGAAAAATAAGGTATGATGTAAAAAGTTGAATAAATGTGTTTCAGTTATTTTTTGAGTCTTTTTAACTTTTTCATAATTAATGGAAACTTACTTTTTGGATACCCCTCGTAGTAATGGATCCTTACTCAGCGACCAAAAAATGAGCCGAAAGATAAACAAAGCAAAGTTAGTGAAAAAGGAATGTGAGATAATTAGGGTGAAGTTCATACAAGAGATGTTTGGAGAGAGGATAATTACTTAATGCTTCCAATCTTGACAATATATTTTAAGAAGGAGTCTTTAGTTGTAACTTGAGACAAGAAAGTAAAAAAAAAATATTATGGCTGAGAGCGTAAGGTCCTTAGCTGTAACTTGACATGGGTGTGTAATTGTATGAGATTAAAAGGATCTACTTAGACCCACTAAGTCTCTTCTTAGAACCCACAAGATTTATGCAAAGAAGGATGAAGACATTGTTCTCTGTTAATAGAAAAACGGAACATCCTTGGATTATCACCCAATCAATGAATAGAGTAATGACGAAACTCAACACCGCAAAGACAGGATTTATTCTGTCTGCCATATTCTCCAGGCTACTATGTATAAATAAAATGCAACAACTAGTGGACTTTTTACATTGATCTAAGAATGTTGGCTATCAGGAATGCAGATATTTTCTTTCTCTGATCCAAGTCCTGGAATTTATATTTTACCTAGTAAGAACATTGAATGCACGACCATTCTAGAATTCTGCTTTAGAGTTTGGATGACAGTTAAAGACTGTATGTGTGAACTCTGGCAGGAAAATCTGTAAAAGCCACAGGGAGACAGCTGGTAGGTTTCCTAAGTTTGAGTTCAAAAGCTGCTTCGCTTTGCAGCCATGTGGGGAATAAAACTGGTTCTCTATTATGTCTCCCAACACCCACAACTTGTTAATTAGAAATCACAGATCTATTATTAATATCGTCTTGTTCATAGGAGGATGATGAAGACAATAGTAGATAGCAAGGTGGTTGATGGAAGACAACAATAGTAGATAGCATGTTTCCTCTGAACTGACCGTCTGAGCAAATTCATCTTTTTTCAGATTGGAGAAGGTTTCTCATGAGGCACCTTTCCTTTGTGAGTGGTAAAATTAGTTAAAGCAACACTATAATGACCATGCTGCAAAATTCAAACAAATCTTACCCAAACTAAAATGTTAAACATTCAAGTAGCCTACCTAAGAGTTGTTTGTATCATCAAAGTTGATTACTAAATTCTTACAATAAGATGCTATTATCTCAATAGATAATTACTAAATAGGAATAGAATGATTAAGACATAAAAGAAAATTTAAAGAACTTTGAAAATTTATTGAGAATTTGTTAGTTCTAACAATCAAATACTATACGTTTATAACAGTATATTATTTACTGTTTACTTTAAATAACCATGACTTACTGTAATGAATAATTTATCACCTCTGTGGTTACAGACAATACTGAACCATCAGATTTTGGATCTCCAGTAACATTACTCATACATTAACTTAGGCTGTCCTGTTTTAGGGCTATTTTAGGTATGATGCAACACTGTGCAGTAGCTGAATGCACACCTCTTCCGCTAACACCTCACACAGTGACAATCATCTGACACAATTACAAGTTCATCTAAAAACACGTAAACATGGGTACTACGATTGATTCTCCTACTAAGTGCAGTGTTATTAAATTTTGCAAGCTGAGGAATAAACACAGCAGAAATTCACTGAAGAATGTAATGAGTATACGGTGAAAACTTTGTAATGCATGAGTGGTGCAGAAAATGTAAAAAAAAGGACGAGTTGATGTTCATGATGAAGTTTTTTTTTGAAAACCAAAGTTGTACAAGTTTGTTATAAAAGAAGATAGTGTTGAAGAAATTGATGAAATAGTTAAAGGCAATTGGATGTTTACCATTAGTGAATTGCCTTATAAATTTCCTGAAATTTCAAGATCTGCCCTCTACCCTATCGTAACAGAACACCTAAGCTACAGGAATATTTGTGCTCAATCGGTTCTAAGGTTCGAAGAGTCTGATAAATGAGTGAAAGAAAGAAAATGGTGTTTTATTTTGAACTTATCTCAGTTACAAACTATTTTATAGACAAAGTCTAGATTGGCAGAGCAGTATTTCTTCAGTTATTGTACACTTTTTAGTCCAAAGAAAGAAAAAAAATGACCATCCAATTTCCTACGTGACCCTGAGAAAGTTGAGCTTTTGTAATGATGTGTGTTGTGCAGGGTGACCTCCTTCCATTAACAAGTCTCTTGCTAAGATAAGGAGGCTCTCTGGTTGTAAACATCTTGTGCACAGTCGAGCACGTCTGCAACCTGCATGTGGCTTCCATAGGAAGGAGATTCCAGAAAGCAGGTTGCATAATCCCACCTTTCAAGATGGTAAAAGTACCGAATGGTAGGGTTTTGTAATTTCTTAATTCTATTAGTCTTCCCCTTGAGATAGTGTTTTCGTACGCACAATAGCAATAGTAGACAGCTGATGGGATAAGTAATTGTACAAGTTGAAGCATGATGGACTCCGGAAGCAAGTCCCTGAACCTGTACAGGTTTTTTAATCATACCACTGCTTTTTGGACTGTATAGGTGACATAATCAGAAAGAGTGAGGTAGTTATTCTGAGGGCCTATACCAGGTCGTGAGGTCCAATATGCAGGTCTGCGCTCTTGCTTTTTATTTCATCTTACACCGTTGTTGACTAATCATTAACAGATTTTCTGTACATAGTAGTTAATGTCTTCAATGGCAGTCTCCATTACTTCACGCTTATAGGCTAAGTGCAGTTGGCAATCATCTGCCTATTGGTGATATGTGCAGTTCATCACACAACTGGGGAGGTCAGCTACATACAGGTTGACAAGAATGGGCCCCAGGCAGCTCCCCTAAGGAACACTGCACAGTTTCATAAAAGGTCCTGAAGTAACACCTCCCAGTTTCGTGACCTGATGTCTGTCTCTATGATACGAGTTCATCCTAGCATTCGAGGTCAAATTGAATCTATAATTTTTAATCTTATCAGTGGGTGACAAATTGATTTAAGGTGTTAGAGCTGTTATAACAAATGGACTTATAACTTTAACCATCTGTATTGGGCCCACCGCCTTAGATTTTATTGTGTTCATTACTTTAATATATTCCTCGTTTGCCACTGGTGTGAAATATTCATAAGTAGTTCTCTGAGCTTCCCAAAGTTCATTGTTATTATTATTATTTTATTTGCTTTGCAGCTCAATCGCATTTCAGTGAAACATTTGCTAATTTTCTCAGCACCAATATTTGCTGGTATGCAATTTGTATTTCTTGCCTGATATATAAGACCAGAACTATTTTATATCTTGTTCTATATTTCTATCCCAATCATTGTCGCTCCTTGATTTCCAATATTTACTCATAATTTGTTTTTAGTTTTGTAAGCTCCTTAATCATATAATTTTTCCAAGGAGCATTATTTTTCCGTACCTTTTTACAAACAACACGAGCATGCTCATAAAAAACTATGTTAATGTTTGATATTATAAATGTCTCTAGTTCATTAATATGCTGTATGCCCCTAATTCCTAGTCCATCTTTCAGCTTCATCAAAGATTTTCTCAACATTAAATCGAGAGTAATCTCTACATGAGATCATTTTGGACTCACTCTCCTCCTCCTGGATCTAAAGCAGAGTATAAACAAGCCTGTGGTCTGATATATTTACCCCTTTGTGGTCTTTTAGGGTGGGAATGTCAAGAACACAGTTCCTCTTAATCCCAACTGACCTGTCCACAACGATGTGGTCCAACAAAGTCGCGGAATGGTTGGTTATTCTTGTGTGCTCACTTATAAGTTGGATTGCTTTATGTTTTAAGAGCAATAAATAGTTTGAATCTGGAATATTCCTTGATACAAGATCAATATTTAGATCTACCACAAATATAACTGATTTTAAACAGACTGCCAGGTCAACAAATATCACTTGGAAAAAGCACAGGCGGGTATATACAAGGTTGGTAGGCCTTAAACTACATACAGCACAACTTTTACTCTCAAAACAATGTAAATATACTCAATGTCCAGTCTCAATTCACTGCAAGGTACTGTCGCTCACAGATTAAATGTTACTTTATGAACAAACTTTTAAAAACAAACAGAAAGTTACCACATATTTGTGCCAATCACAACTTCAGCAAAATGAAACCGGGCATTGTGTAATTATACAAGGAGTCAGATGGGTAGAGCCATGTTTCTGATATACCATAAAACGTAACATCATAATCCATAACCACAGAACATAACTCATTGAATCCCATATTCAGGGGTCATGTACCCAATTGGGTAACATTAAGATGTTTGTTTCCCTTTCTCACATCTAGTTTTCCAACTCAGAAGTAGAACAGATTATACTGGTGAAGTGTAACTCAGACATTCTCCCTGCCAACAAACCAGAAAAACACTTGCTTTAAGGTCTGCCAAAGCCAAAGAAATTACTTTATCAAACAGAGAATCCAGTAAACCCCATTCCTAGCAAGTTATTTCCTACAATGAACACAAAGCTCAATGAATGGTAGCAGCATTATCTTTTCTTAACGTTATGAAGCTGATTATTTAAAAAAAATTGTGACAGGAGACAAAACATGGGTTCTGTATGACACTCCAGAAACTAAACAAGAACCACAACAACTGTTTCTGTGTTTTGGGACCAGAAAGATGTTCTACATGTGGAATTTTTACAGCCTTGGATCATGATAAATGCAGAAGGATACTGTAAAACATTACGATTGCTGGGAGTCGTTCAGAACAAAGGAAGAGGAATGCTCTCTTGTGGAATTGTCCTTATTCATGACAATCCCTATCCTTACAGTGCTGCTTTGATGAAAATGCTTCTTGATGAACTTTTAAGTGAAATTTTAAACCATCCAGCCTTTAGTACTAACCTAGTGCCATGCGACTTTTATCTATTCCCTAATTGAAGTGGCTAGGATGGCAGACCTTCTGAAAGCCAAAGGGCAGACCAAACTGACGACACAGTCCAAAACACCATGGAAACCCATCTTGTCAGGAAGAGAGTATTGGAAAGCTTGTAGCCGGTATGACAAATTGAAAAGTAACCACGTATGTATTTAACTTTTGATAGTAAATTTATACCATTATGATCATTAGTTTTATTTTTATAACAAATTTGAGGATGAAAAAGAACATCTGCAATAATAAAAAGTAAACTTTGAATTCATAAGAATATTTTTTTATGTTCTATACTAAACCACTAGTTTGTAATATTTAGGATAACTAAAGATTATAATTAATAGCACCTTAATACATCCTTAACCTTTACTACATCACATGCGACTTAAAAATATTTTTGGCTAAGCAAAAATATGGAGCATCAGCAAGTAAGGTCATGCATGCATGCTTGGTAGTATTATTGTGTTCAGAAGAATGTTAACTTTCAGTTTCAATAAGTTTGCTACCAAAATGTAACGATGTATAAACTAATATAGGTCAGACAGCTACTGTTTTAAAAGCAATGTTCCAGAAAAATTATGCCATCTTGCAAATATTGCTTTTTTTAATCTAGTGACACCAACACCAAAAGATAGAGCAGTGACACTTTCAAATTACAGAATTTTTATTAATAGGTCAAATACCACCTTATTTATGTGTTTTCTTATACATAAAAGTCTCTATCCTGTATTAGCTGTTCAGATTTGTGTGTGACTTGTGATATTTATTAACTAGGTGTTCTAAATATGTCAGAAAAGTGAAATTATATTTTTGAGACGCCAATGCCACACAAAATTTGTTTGTTTGAAAAATTAAAATGCAGCAAACATTAATTCATAGCTTAATTTAATAAAGGTTAAAGAAAACAAACTGAATTCAAGCAAATTAGAACCAAACGTTTGTGAGTAGATCGCAATGAAAAATGTTCAAGTCACAAAACTGTTGCAATGGATTTTATGGCTCACCCAAATTCTGTTGTTACGTTCAATTTTGTTGTCAACAATAAACCTGTTCTGCAAAACAACAATAAATAGCAGCTGTGAAATAATTTTCAAGTTTTGTTCCCTCACCTCTATTCATAAAATGACAAAAACTTAGTAGCTGCTTCAAAGATATAAAAGTATTGATTAGTATGTACATTTATTTGGCGTAATCTGCAATGGTTCAAAACAATAATAGATACTTTGATTTTATGCTTTTTGAACACTCTGTAGGAATATATTTCATTCAATTTTTCATCGCTTGACTCATGGAGTTGCTCAAAAAGACAACTAACGACTTGAATAAAGAATACTCTGAGTACTGATGTTACTGTATATAAAAGGATACTATCTGTGGAGTAGCTCCTGCTTCTCCTCCGGGGTGAGCACTACGTGTTCCGGGACCAGTTCGTGTTCCGTGATGTTGATAAGCAGCTCAGACTCCAGGAAGTGTTCCAAGATGTACTTGGGAGCCATGTCAACCAGGGACTGAAACATTGAAAGAATGGGTTTACTAGATCTATTATATCTATCTAATAATATAATATACCCATTACAAATAATAATAACATCCATTACAGTTCTGCACTAAAAATAAAAGTGGTGTGATACCGATCCATTTTTCAAAGATGTCAAGTTCTAAAAATCAATTATGTTTAAACACAATCTTTCCAAAATTACATTTTGAACTAAAAAGCCTGCTTGTATTTAATAAAAGAATAATTTGTTTTAAATATATATATAAAAGTTAGGATCCCTAAAATTTTAGAAGTACTGTACAGTTCTGCCTATTATATTTTTGTTACAAGGAAAATCAATAAAAAAAGTGTTAGATCAATTTGTTAAAGTACGAGGGTCTTCCAGAAAGTAAAGAACGATTGCGCATCAAGGGCGGCGCAGTTCCCCCACCACCGCGGTAGATAGCTTGTTCGTTAGCCACACCTTCTGCCTCAGTGTGAGCTGAGTAGCGGTACCGTGAGGTCACGTTTGCGTCTCCTGTGAAAGTTTAAAATGGCGGCGTTAATTGAAAATCCCGCCAAGTGTGAACTGCGTAGTGTGATACGGTTTCTGAATGCACAGAATGTTCGACCTATTGAAATTTATAGGCAAATTAAGGCAGTTTACAGTGACAATGCGATGAACGAGTCATCAGTGAGAAAATGGTGCATTCAATTTAAGGAAGGTCGAACTAATGTGCACGACGAGGAACGAAGTGGAAGGCCGTCACTCGTTACTGACGAGTTGGCAGCGAAAGTTGATGGAAAAATTCAACAAAACCGTCGTTTCACTTTGAGTGGTCTAGTGGAATTTTTTCCACAAATTTCAAGGTCGCTTTTGCACGAAATAGTGACTGAACGTCTTGGTTATCAGAAAATGTGTGCTCGTTGGGTGCCTAAGATTCTTACTGATGTCCACAAGACTAAACGGATGGGAGCAGCTCTTGAGTTTTTGACTCAGTATGACGAAGAAGGTGATGCGTTTCTTGACCGCATCGTAACGGGTGACGAAACTTGGGTTTCCTATCGAACCCCGGAAACAAAGCTCCAGTCAATGGAATGGCATCACTCGAATTCACCAACAAAAAACAGGAAAGAAAAACCAAATTTGAACACCAGGAAATTGATGGCAACAGTTTTTTGGGACCGAAAAGGCCTAATCCATGTGGAGTTCATGCCGAGAGGCGAAACAATCAACTCAGAGGCCTACATTGAGACCTTGCATCGGCTTCGCCGCGCTATTCAGAACAAACGACGCGGAATGCTGTCGTCGAAAGTGGTGATGATCCACGACAATGCTCGGCCTCATTGCAGTGCACGAACCAAAGCAGAACTCAATTCTTTCAAATGGCAAATCTTCGGACACCCTCCGTATAGTCCAGATCTGGCTCCGAGTGACTATCACTTGTTTCCAAAGTTGAAAGTGTTTTTAGGCGGAAAAAACTTTTTGGGTGACGAAGACCTCAAAGAAGGAGTAAAAACGTGGCTTCATTCCTTGGCGGCAGAACAGTATAACGTCGGTATAGAAAAACTGGTGCCACGCTACAACAAGTGCCTTGACAGTTCCGGCGATTTTGTAGAAAAATAGAGTAAGTTTATAAGTATTTATAAATAAATTTTCATGCTCTTATCTTTTGTTTTTATTGACTTATAACAAAACGTTCTTTACTTTCTGGAAGACCCTCGTAATAGGAAAAATTGAACTCTGATATCCTACTTTCTTAAAAGTACTTAGGAAACTCCTACACAGAGTGTTACATATCTTTTGAGTGATATTTTAAAGTATTGTTCCAAAATTGTTTTATTTTAAAGCAAAATAAAAATATCTCTTCCGGCTCAGTTGGAAGAAAGGTAGATTTCACATGTGGATATTGTATCTAAATGTCAAACTAAAGTTGCATTGTTAATTTAGATGTTTTAATACTTGCAAAACATACTGTCAATTTTGGCATGTTAATATCATTGTAACACATTCAAACTTTTAAAAACTCCATAATCTTCAAATCTTACAAGACATAAACTGTTATAAGCATATAATTTTCTTTATAAAAAGTGGACTCAGTTTAGTTAAAATTCACCTGACATTATGTATGTAAAAAATATTCACTTATACACATTGAATTGGATACGTCTAAAACTTTAAATAGCCACCAGTTTAAAACCTAAGAGTTCCTTTACTTTATGTTTATGCCCTCAGAATCTGGAACTTTTACAGGAGTCAATCAAATTTGAGGATTCTGTTCTCTGATATCCTTGGGGCTGAAAAAATACACCCCAGGAATTATTTCCTAATTTTTCCTGATTATCTAAAAGGATTAGGTATGCTGTTCCTTTTGGTCTCATTTTTATGAGTCTTCTGGCGTATGATTCAATTGCCATGACTTCCGTTTGGAAGAACGTGTATTTTCCCAGGGGCACTGCTAAGTTTACTCCAGATCCGTATATATAAAATCCAACTAGCAGGTTCTTATTGGTAATAAGACTGATACCTATGGTATAATAAAACTGTTAAAAAAAGATGTCCCGAAGCCAATGAAGAAAAAATGGAAAAAGGAAATGTAGTCTCTCACTAAAAAAAAAGGAAGTAAATAAATGTCCTGCAAATCAAGAGGATTGTTGCCCTTCTTTCCACCAATCATTATGCAACAATGGTGGGGTGGTGAAACGGGGAGTTACAACCAAAAGGCCTTCTAGGAAAAGAGGAAAAAAGTATATTTTCATCTTATTGACCTATGTATGTGTAGAAAGCATTATGTCCTTTACATAAAATGTGATGGCCAACTTAGCCGACTTCAGTTCAGACTGGAAGTAACCAAAAGAACAATGGAAATGCACTTGAGTGAATACATGAAGGTGAAACAGGGACGACCAAGTAAGGCTGACTAAATGTCATTTCCCTGAATACATTCCAGCCACGGCAGGGAAGGACCACCCTACTCGTCACTGTGTAATTTGCAGCAGAGTATGGGACACACATGGTAAGAAGATCTGCAGGAAATCCAGATACCATTGCCCAGACTGCAGTGTTGCTTTATGTGTAACTCCATGTTTCCGAATATACAATACCGTTGTTGACATAACACTTATTCATTACTACCTGTTATAGACTAATGTTTCATCTTTTCATGTTGGTCATGTAGCCGTGTCAATGATTTCGATAATATACATTTTCTCAATACAGAACTCATAAATGTGTTAATTATTTCTCCCAGTACTGTTTTAACAAAAATTATGTGTCAAAGTATATGTAAAAGTAAATGTTTCGTATATAGATAGTATAGAGATAATATATCACGAGAAATATTTTTTCATTATAATTTTATCTTCACGCTTTTACTTTTAGAGATATTATTTTGGTATAAATTTTATAAATATATATATAAACTGTATGTATATATACCTAAATACCAGACTGGAATATGTGTGGACAATCACTTTGAAATTAATAATGTGTTTTTTATTCAGCAAACACAGAGTATCATAGAACAAACAGTCCATAAGTCATACATTTACTAAGGCGAGACCAGTTTTGCCAGTAAGTTGTGAAGTTATGTCAAAATTCCGCTGACTGAACAAGCAAATTTTAACCACTTGATGGTCTCATTATTTTGTAAAAATCATTCCGTTTCGGTCATGTTTTTATTGATGAAATAAAAAAAACAATAGTGACCTAATTGTTTAGTAAAGATGCTACAAGATTCTAATCATGGATGAAGATTAACTCCTTGCCTAACTTGTACAGTGGAGAGTAGGTTTGTTACTAACAGTATATTATAAGGCTGGATAATATTTACTCTAATATACAAAAAATTTTATTCATAAAAAACTAGCAGTTACCTGTGGTTTCACACGCAATTCTCGAATGTTAAATAAAACTTTGAGTAGTTTCTCGGACTTCCACAAATATTAAAAAAATAATAGCTAAATTGGTCTAGCTGGTCTTGAGATTAGCGCTTAACAAAACATTTAGTGTTTCATTTTTATTTATAAGATATTTAAAATCACGTATTTTGTGGACATTTCGTATTTCAATCTTCACAGTTTTTACTTGAGCCTAATTACAAAGTTGTCTACATTTCTGACTTTAAATATCTGTTATTACAAATGGGGTGATGAAAAATATTTCTGGTTCTTGTTTATTCAGATATGCTAACTTAAATAGATACGAATTTAATGTGAATAAATATTTTCAAACCATAAAATTGATTGCAGTGCCTTAATCTTTGTAACCTAACAAACTATAAACATATTGTTAGTTTAGTATGGTTGTTTTGTAACATTCTATTGCCACAATCTCTACTGTTATTGTAAACGGCACTCTTATTTTTAAAAACATAATGTATTTATATTATAAGGAATGCAGGCTTTCATTTGTTTTTACCATAAATGAGCAGTTAAATCGGATTGCTTCTTTTTATTGCCGGTCATTTCAAGTGCTTATTTATGTTAAAAACAAACTTTTGTTTATTAAAAGTTGTTACGTGAACAGTTATCATGAGCATGCATACTGGCACTAATATTTATACTGGTCAAGGTTTCTTACTGGTTCAAAATTCATATTCATCCCAGTCCTCCAGACCTGAGAGCTCATGTTTTCCTCTGGGAAACACCAAGACTTCTTTTGATGGCAGATTATATCCTTATCTCTAAATTCTCTAAGATCTTCTATAGAAGAAAACAACTTTTAATATCTATGCAAAAGAACTCATTAAGTATTCCACCAGTATAATTTATTCGTAATAATTACATGATTGTGATAAAAAATTACAATTACATACTGTATTTCAAACTGAATTATTGATCTTCAAAATTATTTGCTACCTTTTTAAAACACAGTACAATATACTTCTTTTGATCATTTGAATATAATTTTTATTTTAAAAGAAAAGAAAGTCCACATAAGTTATTAGGTTAACAAAAAAAAAGTGTAATTCTCAGCCAAAACATTTAGATTCTATATTTTGATCAATCATTGAAATAATAAGTTTGTCACAAATTTTATGAGTTCATTTTTATAGCAGTATATTATAATGTTCATGTATTTTGTACATAAAAAGCCTAGGAATATTTATTTTATTCAAAGATTTATTGGCAATATTTCTAAACAATATTTATTTGTGCATGAGAGTTTAATGGAACAGAAAAATTAAATCCTACATTGTTATTTATTTCCAAGGATACCACTTGTCTTACTAAAAAGATTCACTCTGCAAGTGGATGTTCTTCTAGATTCTCTTGCTAACACTAATCTCCAAAGGAAATCAAGAAGGAAGGCTTACTACTCTTGAACAGATAATCCAACAGTTCTTTCTTTGTTGCCAGTTTCTTTTTGTTGAAGAGACTAAAAGAGTGTTGTACAGGAAGAGGACACCAAGAAGAAAGGGCTGCACGAGAGGGGAAGAAGTCCTGAATAGAAGCCAATCGGAGATCTACATCAACCACTGCCACATCACAAAGGTTGAAAGACCTTAAGAGCGTTTTACCTGTGTTACTGAACATCAAAGCCTAGAGACTTCTTTGAAGAATCTAATCAGATCTCTCTGCTGCCCTCAAGATCAAATTGAGTCCTGTACCTGTTAGAAGAATTCTGGTTGTTGGACGGCTGTAACGAATCTTGGGAGCGGTGCTGAATTTGTAAGAGGCTGACCTCCACAACATACCATCATCACACACTACACATACTTCACACATTTTTTGAATCTGGAATTCTGATGGAATATTTGAAGATTAACCCTTTGGGTGCCAAGGGCCGATATTATCGGCTCACTATATTTAACCAAAGCGTGCCGAGAGCTGATATTTTCGGCCCTTTACGTTTAACCGAAGTGTGCCGAGAGCCGATGTTTTCGGCCCATTACGTTTAACCGAAGTGTGCCGCGGGCCGATATTTTCGGCTTTGCGATTATATTATTTTTTTAAAATCATATAGTAAGCGAATCTTCATAACAGATACATCAAACGAAAGGGGAAGAGTTACTTAACAAATTGATATATAATTTGTTATAGTATAAGGTCCAGGACAGTATGTGTCAAGTGCACCCGGGGTTGCCACCTTGACTGTCTCCCCCACCACGAGTGTAAATAGACTGAACGTTTATGTAACAGTGTATATATTTTATATAGAGACATTTCTTTGCATAGTTTTTTATAGACTTAGTAACATTTTTCAATAGGCCTATGCTATAGACTATAGGCACTAAAAAATAGTGAGTGATTGAAGATTGGACTTTTTCTGCCTTTCAATAACTGAGGGTGAGTAAAAGCAAATAATATAAAAAAATAGGCTATTTGTCATGATTTTATTTTTTTTGAACATGCATTAGGGTCCTAACCAATGTTTTTCAACCATCTCAATGCTAGTTTAATAAATATAGTTTTGTTTAGAAAAGTCCTTACAATAACATGCCCTTACATCATTGTCAATATTTTAGCATTTTAGTCCAAATGTAAAGTTTTATTAAAAATCTTATAAAACTTTTATTTCTCAATATTTCTTTCTGAAATTTTCTATATTGGTTCATAATTATACATACTAATGTAAAATGTAACATATGTTTACATAAATAGTATAATAATATAAGTTTTCTAATTAAAAAAATAAAAAAAAATTATTTTTTTTTAGTTTACTTATTTATATTTTTGGATATTATCATAAAACTTTGTTATTACATAACAGTATATTTCATAACCTACAAAACAAAACAAAAATTGTCCATTTATCAGTATTAGGATAGGAGTTATACAATTTTTAGTCTAACATAACAAAATAGCTGTTTTGTGCTTGGCACACTTGGCTGTTATAGGCCATTTACCACTGGCACTCAGGAAACACCCACAGCTCACATGCATGGCATTACTCAAAACGAATCTTGAAATTTGCTTGGCATCCAAAGGGTTAATTTGGGATTTTTTTAGTCCAAAATAAATATTTTTGTTCATTTTGATCAATAAATAAATTGGTCATACAACTATGAGAATTCTTTTTAACACAATAAATTGTATAGAACAAAATCTCACAAACTTAGAAAATATTTAAATGAGACAAAATATTTGTTAATACCTTGGTCTGAAACCAAGTAACACAGTGGTATTCAAGAGTAGAAGCTATTACAACAGGACTAAGATAGTATCTCATAAGATTGCCAATTAAAAACCTGTATTCAGAACTCTGAAGTTTGTTTTTGAGGAAGGATTGTGAAGGAAACAGAAATTTTCTGGACATTTTCCATTGTTCAATGATACAAAAAACAGTAACTACGTTTCGAGATCGTTTTAACACATAATTAAAATCTAGGTTAAAATAAACAAATCATACCAAAGCATTGTGACATGCATAAGTCAGAAATCACAACCACCATGTTGTGTGTCAACTTCACTAACTCTACAACATGCACTTGGTAAAAACACAACACCAATTATTAAAACTGAACTACTGAATACAGGTCACAATAGGTCTGCTTCCACCGACCAACCACCTACAACTAACCAGAGGCCACTAAGCAGTAGTTACGGCAGAAACAATATAGTAGCAAAAAGGAGGGAATTGGAGTGGGTCTTCTTATTGGTTCATTCTAGATGAACTTCTTAAAGCCATACTTTGACTCCACATTGGTTTATTACAAATGACTGACTGCTTGATACTTTTGGTTTTCTTTTCAGTTAATTTTTCAGAATTAGCAACTAAAGCGGTCTAATCTCGACTGCTGGTTGATTGATTGGATGGTCTGCTAATTTAATATATGAAGCCTTGATTAATTTCCTTTTAAAGAAGTGAGGTTCCTAACGTATTATATTGGCTTCATCCCAATTCATATGATGGCTTTTGGAGCAACAATGATGTGTAATTTTTTACTTTTCTGTTAGCCCCTTCCTCTTGTTTATTTTGTATTCTCTATTCCTTATGTATAATGGTCTTTTTGTATTGTCTATTTTTTTACTGTAAACACAGTTTTTGGAATCCTGTGTGCCATTTGTTGGTTTTATTTTTACGAGACTTTGTCTAAGAGTATTGTGTGTTTTAAAAGCGGTTCTAATGTTATACTTTCTATCTACTCTTCTAATTTATTTGATAATCCCCGCACATAAAGGATTGACATAAACGCAAATTTATCACCATTCTGATTTACTGACTCAGGAATGATTTTTCTGGTTAATAAACCGGTCTAAGTATGGGTCTGTTGATATCTAATACACCTTGTATATTATTGTTTTCAAGAAAGTGATTTATGCGGTCATGTACAATTTTCTTTGAGATATTTGCTTGAAGCTATCAAAGTTTAAATTCCTATTTTATTTTTAAGATAAGTATAGCTTTATTAATTTTCAAATCAGTTGGGAAAAACACCATGAATGATAGAAGAGTTGATAAAGAAGGTCAATATAGGGGATAGTTCAAAAATATATTCTACCGACTGAAGAAAAATCAGTTGTTTGGCTGATATTAAGACGCCTGACTACATTTTTATTAAAGCACCCCACAGTGTGTTTTTCTTAATAATCGAGAAAGACAACTGTTAGACAAATATTTTTCTCAGTTATCCTTGACTCATTGAGAAACATCTGTCCTGCCTTTTAAAAAATCATGCAAGATCACATGCTGGTGATGCAATCCCTAGAGAAGTTTCAATAAATAAATAAGGACCTCTTCAAAGATCATTATGTCCACCCAATCAATATTTTTTTTGAGTGATGATGGAATGCAATCATCCTTAACGTTCGTTATCTTCAGCAAATTACAGCACCTTTGAAAATCCGAAAACCATCTAAAAATAGTGTCATGGGAGAGGGCTTCAGAACCAAAGCCAAACTTAGAGACGTTTGGCTCACTTCTCTTGAACAAACCTATCTTAAAATCGTAGCCCGAAAATGTTCTCTTGATAACTTGAGTAATCTTGATCTTTCCGAACAAGCACAAATACACTGATGAACCCTAGTTGTTCTCAATTATTGACTGGTGCAGGACAGTAAGATAAGAATGATAAGATTATTGCAGTATACACTTTTTGCCAGTATCTCAAAACTTTCAGAGTAATCCTCATATACTTACAAAATATTTTATTTTCAAATATTATTGTGCGTTCATTCAAATTTAAGAAGTTAGATATTATTCTTTGTTATAGTGATTATAAAACATCACTGACTTAAATAAACTATAATTCAATTCTTAGTTCTTAGCCTACATGGCTGGTGTCATAACTAACACTAGTCTTCCGGTTTCACATATGTTAATTGAATATGGCTCACCTCAGGGAGGCTGAAATATTTTAAAAAGATAATTGTGTAAGTAATGTTTTAATGTCGGACTGGAAGACTTTGATGTTAGTTATCATTATATTAATTGAAAACAATCTGTACAACAAACCATTAGCAATAAATACAATCATATCCTTTACAATAATTTTAATTAGTACTAATACAATAATTTTAATTAGTACTAATAATAAAAGTAAATCTAACAAACACCAATATTTGTAAGGAGTTTGATTTATTTTTTTGCAACCATATCAATTTTATTGCATTTGGTTAATATTTAGTCTAATTCTACATAAATGCAACATGAGCCACTTCAAGGGTTAAAACCACTCTAATTAAATGTAAAGAAATAAAATGTAAATTCACATGTTTTACACACCTGTTTGGCTGAAGGAGTCATGCCTGCTTGCACCACAATTATGGCCCTGTGGATGTTTTCTTCCTGCATACGCTGGCAGTAGGTTTTAATGGTCTTTATACCAATCTTTGGTTCGTCAGGAAAAAACACAAAACATTTGATCTGAAATTACAGATTTTTATTACATAAAACTTCTATACAGAAATCAGTTGTGATTTTTATTAAGTTATGGAATAATACTTAAGTTTGAATAGGAAGCAACTCAGTATACACAAAATATTTGTAACTTTTTACGGAAATACATTTAACCCTCTCCTGGGTAACTGCCATGATTCACCACGGTGGAGAGCCAAGTAATAATGTCCAATCGCCATCAACTGCTTTATCATTGGTCTCTGCTTTGTGCTGCCATCATACAGCTATTTTTGGAACTGCTAATGGAAATATATATGGACAGTACTGTTGTCCTCATTTATTGCATGTTTTATGCCTAGTGGTGCTATCTAGAATTATATAAGAAACGTTTTACCAATCTTTTTATTATTATCTTTTTTTAGCAGTTTTCATCAAAATTCTTTCAAACTTCTTTAGCTACTTTGTAGAATTATTACACTTATTTGTAATTTCCTGCAGTTACTGTTTTACTGACATATTGATATGTTGTTTTTACAGTTCCTTGTACAAGACATGTAGTCATATTTTAATATAACAGTACAGACACTTTTTTGTACAAATGAGTATTCATATTGATTTATTTTACCGTATAAACTTAATAGTGTATCAAATACCACTGTATTAAAGAGAATTTAATAACATTATAAAGATATATAATACACAACAGTTTTGTTTGACTAGAGCTGTTAAAATAATAAAAACACAAGTGTGTTCTCCAGCGACGAAGCGGCTCATTTAATCAGCCCGGTAGCATCAGAAGCGTGCTACAGTAATTCAACCAGGAGAGGGTTAAGTTTAAAAATGAATTTGTTACATAATAAAATTCATTAATATAAATGGAGAAAAGTGCTATTATGATTAAGAATCCTAATGAAGTGATGAGTATGTGAACATGTGGCAAATGTACTTTATGGATGGTTTTACTTTGCCAAAGGTATAACAACAGGTGCAGTTCCTTTGGATATGTTGTAGTTGTACATTTTGACAAGTGTTTTTGTAGCAAGATGGTGCTCTGGCCTCTATAGCCAGCAAGTAATAAGTGCTTTAGATTAAGTCAGTGGATTGGTAATGAGAGACATATTATGTGGTCACAGAATAATCTTAACAATGACAATTTTAAGGCTTTTTCTTGTGGTACTTACAGGAGGCAAGACCAGTTTGCATTGCGTAACAGCACAGACTATTTTTTGGGTGAAGTAAATAGAGGAATTTTTCCCAAGAAAGGTATAGATTTTCAGTTGTGCTAAATGACCAAAGGTTAAAATTTTCAACAAATCTATTTTTACAACTTGACAATATTTAAAAACTATCAAAAGAATCCATAGGAGACTTTTAGATTGAAAGAAAATATAGAATTCTATAAATCTATAATATATAAGATATGAAGTTGTTGGACAAGATATACTTTAGCTGTAGAACAGGGATGGAGTGACAAAAAAGATAAATAATATAATAATTTGTAAAATCATTGCAATATCCTTAAATGGCATAAAATCACAACTTTCTCAGCACAACACCAAAGTTGAATTGAAACCGATCTGTAAAGCTGGCAGGGATTCACAGTAAAAATTATTTCATTAGATTAAACATGTTTAACACAATATGATAAATATGAAAATCTTACGAAAATAATATTTTGTTTAAAAGAAAATAAGGAACACAAAAATCATTAATTATGTACAATAAAATACTGATGAACCTGACGTACACATTTAAAAACTTTAAAAAATGTTATAATTTGTGATGTATATCTTCTATTATTTTTCATAGATTTAAATTCTGATTGAACTGTATGGCTCCAGGGCACTGTCAGAAACTTTAATTCTCTTGCGCATTTGTACTATTTTTGGAAAGAAAATATAAATACTTAGTTGTTTATAAATTTCACACAACATGTACTTGCAATAACTATAGGTTTAAGATTGTGTTTTGATGCATGCAGGCTGAAGATATTTAATTATTATTAAGATTTTTCTCAGTTACATTAATAGCATCATGCCTGTGATGACACAGATGCATTAATGGTTTGTAATTAACTATAATGTCTTGTTTCATTCTTTAAATGAAAATAAAATTTATTTCTACTGTTATTTCTAACTAGTTTACCTGATTTTTTTATATAAGTTCAGACTAACCTGTTGGATCATCATTATGTGCTACTAAGACGATCAAGTCACTTCTTGCTGGGCGTTTTTCACTAAAACATAATGTAGAATAACTTATAAAGGGTCTACATGAAATACTAAAACAAAAGCAAGACATTCTATTTGGTTTAACCTTCACAATGACACCCTTTTCTTAAGCTCATACAATATGTACATATAAAGTGTAAACTTGTACTTAGTAGATTTGGAAGTAATTGGGGAAATTATCATACAGTCAATGTTTAAAATAATTACATTTTTGTAATAATGTAAAATAATAATGACATGTGCATGTATTTTCTAATTTTTTCATTTTATATTTGAAAAACTATTAAAATAAATGTTACATCTGAGCTAAATTTTGGTGTATGCTACACAATATTTTTCAACATTTGTGAAAACTATACCATGGAAAAAAGTAATGCAAATATAAAAAATATACATTCGTTAATATATTTTATATAGAGAAAACAAACATGATCAATGATTACATTATAATTACCTCGTTGGTATAAAAAAGATTTTTACTTGTTATTGTATGTTTGATCTATTACATTGAAAAAATCTAATTTTAAAAGACAATGATCAAATCAAATCAAATCAAATCAAATCAAAGCATTTATTGTCAGGATACAAAGAATGTATATAACAACGTCAATATGATACATTAAACTAGCTTGTGAGATTTTGCACTACAAGAAAAAACTCATCGACACTGTTAATAGCAGATTTTAACAACCAACATTTTTATGGTATTTTTGAATTAGTCCTGCTCATGATCTTTACTTGCATGGTAGTAGCATTGAAAAGCTTGATACCCTGGTATAGAAAGCTGCATTGAGTACTAGTATAGTTACATCTAGGAGTTATTAAGTTATTTCTATTGCGTGTAAAATGATTATGTACATCTCTTTGGTTGCTAAGTCTAAATAAATTATCTTTAACATACAACAATTACATTTAAAACATAGATGGACGGCAGGGTCAAAATATTAAAATTTACAAAAAAGAGGTTTACAATGTTCTCTACTATGTACATTGCCAATTATCCTAATTTGCCTTCTTCTGAAGTACAAACAGCTTATTTGCTAAATGAGAATGGCCCCACAAAGCAACTCCATAGGTCAAAAAACTATTTATATATGCATAATATACACACAGCATGTGATCAATAGAAATTACTCCATTTAGAGCCCTAATCAAAAAGATGCCCCTTGCAGTCTGAGCAGCCACATAATCAATGTGAGTTTGCCACTTTAGGTTTGACTGCAAATAGACACCTAAAAACTTAAGACTCAAGTCATCATTATCACTTGGACCTACAAGACAAGGTGAGTTGTAAATCCTGGATTTTATTTTCATTTAGACATAATTTGTTGGCTGCACACCAGTCGTTTACAATTGAAGTTTTAATTCTAAGCATCTCCCTACAATCATCAACTGATTCTGTACAGACTTTGAGGCCCAGGTCATCAGCAAACATGTAGGTGCTTACACTGCTGTCATTAAGATTAGAGGGCAGGTCATTTACATAAATAATAAATAAAGTAGGCCCCCAAAATTGAACCTTGGGGAACACCTAACTGAACAAGTCGTGTATCAGACAAAGAGCCATTGAAATAAACATATTGGAACCTATTTGTAAGGTAAGAAACAAAGAAATTTACAACAGTATTACTAAAACCATAAAATTTAAGCTTATTTACTAAAATGGCATGATTTACTGTGTCAAAGGCCTTGGAAAGGTCAATAAGACCTAAAATTTACTAAATTTTTTGATTCCAGGCCCTCATAACAATCATTAATAAGAGATTGGACTGCCCCAACAGTGCTGCGCTTGGCCCGAAAACCAAACTGACAGCTGCTAAGCAAATTATAGGTTTTCAAGATAATGAACTAACTGCCCATGAACTAGCCGTTCCAAGACCTTTGACACAATTGAAACAATCGATATAGTCCTATAATTACACACTTGATCCTTGGGACCCTTCTTATGCACAGGAATTTACTTTGTTGGTCTTTAAAACATCAGGGAAAATACCTAAACATAATACATTCATTAAACAAAATAAGTTAAAACCTCACAAACAAAACTAGCAGCTAATTTTAAAATAGGGGCATTAACACCAAAACAGTCAAGACAAGAACTATTACTTAAACTAATGATAGCAGCATAGACTTTTTCCACTTTAAAAACTTTAAAACTAAAATTGTCACGCTGGGAGCCATGAAACAGAGTAGTTATTTAAATAGAAGGAGTAGTTTATTATTGCTAGGTGGTATCCCGTCACAAGTCTCGGAAACTGAGTTTACAAAAAATTCATTAAAACTATTTGGATTTATTTTGATAGATGAAACCTATAGGCCTAGACTGGCTATTTAATCTAGCTGATTGGTTTATTATCTTCCAAGCAGCCTTGCTTTTATTTTTTTGCTTTGTCAATTAGGCCATTATTAAAATTAAGTTTAGCCTTCTTTATCTCATTCCTATAGACTATTTTTAGTTTTTTGTAATTATTTCTTATTTCTAAGTTTAGCTCAGATCTTGTGTTCTTTATTATGAAAATAAAGTCTGTCTAACTCTAACTTGATTTGAGTTAGGCCATCATGGTACCAGGAAACATCTTTACTCCTAGTTTTAATTGGTTTTCTTTTAAGAGGCATAGAACTATTTAGAGCCCACAGAAAATTATCTAAAAATAACTTAAACTTACAATTTTATATCTGAATCCATACTGTAAATTTCATTCCAATTAACCAGAGCAAGATAAGATAGAAAACTGTGATGTTACCACGATCAGACATAGGCCTAGAGATGGATATCTTAGTGACAGCTTCTGATGTTTCATGTTCCAATTTAGCCTCAAAAAAAAGAGAGCACAATGATCTGAGACAGCAGTATGAATAACAGAGGAGTGTCCCCCTATCTTGATGCACAGTCGTAAGCAGATTGTCGATGCAGCTACCCGTGTTATCATTTATGCCAGGTCTTGTTACCTCATAAACAGTAGTGTTAAGTCCCAAAAAACTATCAAACAAGTTTAGCAGCTCTTTGGTATCACCACTTTGCTTGAGAAAGTCCACATTGAAATCACCAACAATAATTAGGTTAAATTTATTGCCACACAAGATAGAAAACATTTTCACTCAATTTCTCATGGAATAGATTTAAAATTTTCCGGCTGGAGACCTGTAGAAAGTCACCACTATAGTCTTCCAGGCAGGGCAGCAAAATCGCCGCTAACTCAAAAGTAATCTCTTCTGAGAGACAAGCAATTTTATCTAGAAGAACAAATTCAGATCTCTCCTTGACGCAAATTAGTACAACCCCCATGGGAATGTTTTTCTCTGGCAAAACAATCCGCCATAACATTATCCTGGCACTACTAAGTTCTTAATATCGGATTTGGACAACCAATGTTCAGCAATACACAATACATCACAATTGTATTGGCAATTCAGTAATTCAATGTTTAAAAGTTTATTAGTTATGCTTTGCACGTTCCAAAACAGCAACTTAAAGTTAGGCCTAAGATCGGACGACCCAGATTTATCAGAATGAAACTTGATGGGATTGGGCGAACTAGGCCCAGCCCCACTACACTGAGACACATTTGTATTAAGACCCAAGTTTAGCTCCTTGGATCCGTTTGATCGCCTTGTTCCAAAAAAGAAATGCGAGAAGTCACTTCCAGAAGAAAAGTTTTTTACGGTTGTATCGAAATCGATTCACAAAAGCTCCCGAAGGCCAGAAGTCAGGAGAGTAGGATCTTCTCCCACAGAGATATAGGCACACCTACCTTATAAGAGCTGTAGCCAGGCCGCTTACTTCTCAACTTTGTTATTTCGAAATTACCCTCCACTTGCTTGTTAATATATTGTTTCAATGAGTTACTGTCCACTTGTTCCGCTATTCTTGAAACAAACAGATATCTAAGCTTATCAACCACCTTCAGTTTATCGTCACTGTTTGCTCTCCCAATGATGAAACCAGATAGTCTAGGTTGTTTTCGCTTTTTGTACCTAACCTCAACAAATCCAGCACTGTCCATTTCATTTTGCCGTGGTTTGCCATTTACATCAGTCGAACCAGTCTCTGAGCTGAACCGAGATTTTTTTCCTTCCAAAACCAGAGTGGAGGGAGGCAGGTTTCTGCTGAGGGGTTTTGACTTCTTTTTTGTAGTAGATTTTTTGTTCACCGATCTCTTGGTAAATTTACTATCTGACATCAAATGTACTGTAGTTGTTTTGGGAATTTGACAGTCACCTTCACTTCCATTATTACCATCAGAAGGAAGATTGGAAACTGCAGAAGTCAAAACTAGGCTGTTGTCAGGCCTAAGTCTACCATTTGATAGGCTAGACCCAATTGAGTCATTAAGACTCATAGACTGGGAATGTATATTTTGTCTTACAGCATTTTGTTTTAATTTGTCAGCGCATGAGACCTGGTTTCTTTCAAAGGTTACAAGTGCTTCCTCTAATATACCTGCCTCATTGAGCTTTTCAATTAGGATCGCATTTCTCATTTTGAAGTTGCGTTAATTGATTTCTCATATCACACTGATTTTTAGAAATTTCATAAATTTGATCTGTTTAAAATTTTAATATGTAGACTACACTGACTACAATCGTCATTGTCACTATTTCCTATATGGGCAAGCCTTACTCTCAGTTACTGCTATAACCTCTTCAGGGTCCTTGTCACACTTACTACAAGTAAAGTTTGATTTTTCACCAGTATTAAAGCGATATTCACTTTTAGATTTACCGGGCACACTCAAAATGAAACCAAAAACCACAATTTCCTTGGCATTGAATGCCACCAGTTTTATTTGTAACGTATTTAGAACACTCATTACATTTACTACTGTTCCTACTAGGCGCCATGTTGGATTTTTCTCCATGAATAAATACATTAACTATTTTGTACTGTATAGTAACATGTTTTTACGATAATACACAAATTTAATACAAGAATTGTAAATAGAATAACAAATATGTCAGAAGACCAATGACAAATTCACAAATTACAGGGAAAATAAACACAAAACTCACATAAATGATTGTACAAAACTTGTTGAATGATTCTTTTCAGTTAGACATTCAAAATAACTGTGCAATATATCAAATAGTTATAATTCCTGGCACAATTACTGGTACTTACGTACTTTTAACATCATCCCGTATATAGTAGTACCACATAACCCAAACGTTTAACGAAAATAAAATGAGAATCTAGTGATTATATTCATGACACATTAAGTGTAATCATCAAAATAAAAAATATTAAAAAGATAGGCTACACTGTTGATGTTATTAAATTGTTACAAAACATAAATCTAAATTGTTATAGCCTATAAATTAGTGAAAGGGCACAAAATGAATTTATACCTATTACTCAACTTCTTTGCTACTGACCTTGGTTTATCTCCAAATTGTTCTTTGAACTGGTCCAAGGTTTGGTCCAACTCATCCTGAGTTACGAGGTAGCCTCTGTCATGACAAAGCTATAACACAAACATAAGTACAAATCAGTTAGTTCTGCAAAATGGCACATTAAGTTCACTATGTAAACATAAAATAAGTTTCATCAAATAAGACATTCTAATTTAAAGCAAAGTCTTCACATTTCTGAAGAGCTCCTCGTCAAGTTTGAACGTTATTCCTTATAAGTTGAGAAATTAACAAGTATTTAAAATTTAATTTGTCATTTGATTAATGGCTTCATATCTGCAAAACTTCTACCTGACTCCTGAAAATATCCACAAATTAAAATTCTACAGCATTTTAAGTTTTAACTAATTTAGCAAATAATTTTCTTATATCACAAACTAGTGTATATTAATGAAAATACAAAATATTGTAACTATTAATTTAATAATTACATAAATGATTTCATTAATTAAGAACAATTTATTATTATTATACAGTTAGGCACTATCATAATAATAAGATTATTTTAATAAAATACAACTCGACAAATAACATGAAAATAATTAATGTGAATGCTAATATAAAATCCAAGCTATCTTGCTTGGGTAGTTAACAAGTGCACTTGTGCCATCTTTAAACCCTCTTTCATTTGCTCTAGAGTTAGCGACTGTTTGTCTATCATAATGACATTTTTTATTGTAAAATATTGCAACACAGCCTATATTAATAATAAATGAGTGTTATCATTTAGGCTGGTATCAATTTACAATAACGTGACCATGGAAAGGTATGTTCATTTTTTTTTTCCTGAAAACTACAATTTTTCCTGAAAACAATAGTGAAGAAAAAATTCGTCGGCAACAAAAATCAAAGGAGTTACGATTTTTTGAAATCCTCTGAAAACTCTGTTTTTGACAGTACCTCTGGCAATTTTACTGAAATGATGACGTTAATCCTGTCAACGATGCCTGCCCGCTGCGCAGTGCTGCGCACTGCTTGCTCTTTTAGAAAAAAAATTAACTCTAGCTTGCAAAATTCGAATCCCAGATCACGTGATGCCCCTGATCCTTAACCCTCCAAGTGTTGTTCGACAAAATTTTGTCGGTTATTTTCCATCCTTAATGCAATAATGCCCGAAAAGCATCAATATAATACAATGATATACTTTCCCCCCAGTTTATATGCACCTGTGATAATAATACTTGGCTATAAATGCCCAACCCATGAAAAAAGTCCATTTTTCATGGTCACGGTATTGTAAATAAATACCTTTAGGCTAAATCTGACTATTGACCTAAGTACGAAATAAACCATTACAATGGAGGATTATTTGTTTAAAACCACAATTCACATTTAACTATTATGGAGAACAAAACGGCCACTCCTTAACCGATCTAAATGACATCATTAACACTTCTTGTTATCCACCTGACAGAAACAAGATGTATAAGAAAGAACTTTCCGAAAACTCAAGGTTTACACCAATTTGGCTAGACTGAGGGTAAGGATTAACGACATTTAGCATGTAAAAAACATTGTAAACACCTTTTGGGAACCTCAATTGAATAATATTGCTAGATGAAAAGTTCTGTACAGTAATCAAGAATATAGCTTATAAAGAAAGGATATTAAAAGCTATATGTCAAGAAAATACACAAAAAAAAGAAACAATGACTTCCACTTGAAATTAAATAGCCTATGCAAGAAAATGTAACCAATCAGGAAATCCCAAAAAATAAATCAAGGTATTAGTGAAGTTAAAGGCCGGAGTTTCCAATCAAAATTTCAATGTTATTTACATATTCTGCCTGTCCTCCTGAACAACTACCTATGAGTTTTATGGAGTGCAAATCACAAAAAACTATGTTATTTTAAAATTGAAATGAAAATGTTATTTTGTACATATTTATGTACTATGCCTATTTTTATCTATCATTTTCAGTGTTATCAATACCTTGATAGCTTACCTGAGTGTTCTGTGGTCAGAACAACACTTAGTACAGCACAAAAATCCATCCCATGCAGTAGGTTTCACTGCCTTCTGGATAACCAAGGTGGCCATTACTCTACTGCGACGCGTTAACTCTAATAAGTTTTGAAAATTTTTTATGTGTGAATTACGTGAGAAGTTAAAATATTAGGAAATTAATGTATTCCTTTTTATTTTGATCATCATGTTTTATCGGAGTTAGAGTATCAATGAGTTCATCGTGTAATCATGTGTTAGGCTATTTTTAAAATGAGGAAAGATATTTTACGTGATCAGAAGTTTGTAAGTAGATTGCACGTTTATACGAAATGAGGAAGACAATAGACAATAGACAATAGACAATATACTTTATTGACATGTTCTTTGAGAACAGTACATAGCGTCAGTTATACAGGTATAAGGTAACAATTTTTAGCTGTTTGTAAATTCTTCTTCTGTGTAAAAAGGTCTCTCTTGGAGCCACAGAGTCAGTTGTTTCTTGAAGCGGTGAGGTGGTTGGTTCTTTAAGTGCTCTGGAAGGTGGTTGAAGTAGGCGGCTCCTTTATAGGATGGTTTCCTCTTGTATAGGCTCAGATGGTGTGGGGGCAGTGCGAAGTCCGAGGCATGTCTAGTGTTGTGCTGGTGCAGATCTGAGTGTCTTGGCTGTGATGTTTTTACAGTGTGGAAGATTACTTCTCTTATGTAGAGTGATACGACTGTCAATATTTTAAAATTTTTGAAGTGTTCTCGGCAGCTGTCACGGTAGTTAAGGCCTGCGAGGCATCTAATTGCCCTCTTCTGGTTGATCAGAACTCTCTCAAGGTTGGTTTTGGATGTTCCTCCCCAAGTGGCAATGCCATATCTCAGGTGTGATTCGAAGAGAGCAAAGTAAGCTACCTTGGCCGTGTCTGTGCCACTTATTTGTTTTATTCTACGTATAACATAGTTTCCTGCAGATAGTTTTTTGCACAGTTGATCTATTTGTGGCTTCCATGACAGTTTATCATCAATTATGATACCAAGGTGTCTGGTGGTGTTTTTTATTTCTAGGTCTGGGAGCGTCAAGTTAAGGTCTCTGCGTAGATTGCTGAAGGTCATCTGAACTGTTTTTTTATTATTTAAGACAAGGTCATTTCTGGTACAGAATAGTTTTGTTTTATTGAAAGTGGCAGTTGTGTTTCTCTGGAGTATTGCTATTGATTTATTTGCTATTGTTAGTGCTGTGTCGTCTGCATACATGACGGTATGACAGATGTCTCCTAGCCAGTTGGGCATGTCATTTGTAAGTAGGAGGAACAAGACTGGCCCCAGAACCGATCCTTGTGGTACGCCCCTTTGTGTGTCAGTGGTTTTTGATTGACATTTCTGTAGTATGTTGTTTTCATGGTGAAGTTTAATGGTTAATTTAATTTTATTTATTTCTTAAACTTATGTTTGTTTAACACTAACCTATTTATTTGTTGTAGAAATATTTGTAAAATTTGTTTGTATTATATTTGAATTTACTTTTATTCACACCAGTAAAGAGATTGCATTATTAGCCTATTGCAATCGTGCTCCTAAACAAAATATAGCCTAAGATTTTAGGGAATGAAAATGACAACTTATGAATTTTTCAACATTAAGAGCTACTTTTCTTGCATGATAATAAAAGTTGTGGTTCTAAGGTGAATTTACAATATTTGTTTGCTTTGTCAAGTTGAGATTCCTAGCAAGCATTAATAGCCGGAGGCATTCATGATCAGATCCTCTAGAATTTGATCTTTTAGTGATAAGTACTACCTCAAGGGATGTTTTTCATTTATCGCCATAATGCAGGACAGCACGTTCGGTCCTTCCCCGTGCTTATGGCTGGAGGCACTTGTGTTAGGCCGATCAGAAATTTTATTCTCAGAAGGTCTAAATGAACAAAAATGCCTTTCATTTGGGTTACATCACCCTGATCTCAGCATTATTGATATTTTTCATATCAAAAGATGACATAACAGCTGATGTCAGCAGCAACCAATGTGAGGTTGAATCACGGTCACAACAAGATATGTGACTCGCCGTTATTTCACATTTACCTGAATGAACTCTGATGCCCCCAAGAAATAGTGCAACTTTTGCAAGAAGGCTGAAAAAGGCTAAGGAAACAATGATGAAAAAACTTCACCTTGGAATTAGAAAATGTAGCCAACAAGATGAAAAACAAAAAAAAAACACAAAAAACTAAATTACCAAACATAAAATTCCCAGGGGCAGACTTTAATAAGCGGCCTACACTTGGTATTGGGTTGTTTTTATCGAATGGTTCGATGTTTTTATCCAAAGGAATGATTCGATATTACGATTTATTTAGCTTAACATATGATTTCACAGCAAGAAGTAACTAATATTTTGAGACTTCGAAAATGGCGATGAATGAGGAAAATATGTGAGATGTTTCTCACAAATGACGAGATTTGTTTAAGTGGCTTCAACATGTGGGTTTGGCTCCTGGTAACCCATGAGGAGAATTCTTTCCTCCATTTCATAAAAGCGGTTACTCATTTATATCTAGCTGGGCAAGTTACTAATACTGTAAGGTTTCTTTGATATCTAAGTCGGACAGACTTTAATAAGCGGCCTAGACTCGTTATTCGGTTGTTTTAACAAATTGTTCAATGTTTTTATCCGAAGGCATAATTCAATATTAAAACTTATTTGACAGCATATGATTTCACCATATTACTTATAGCAGTTTTAATGTAAACAATGGACAGCAAGAAGTAACTAATATTTTGAAACTGAAAATGGTGATGAATATGAGGAAAATATGTGAGATATTTCTCACAAGTGACGAGATTAGTTTAAGTGACTTCAACATGTACGTTACAGCCATTTCACGAAAGCTGTTACTCATTGCTATCAAGCTGAGCAAGTTATAAATATTGTAAGATTTCTTTGATCTGTAAGTCTAGGCCTTAGTTGGATTTGTTGTTTTGTAATGTTAATGTTAAATTTATATTTTATAAATTGTAATAAACAAGATTCTTCTTGTTACAGTAATTTATTATAACTCTTATTGTGTACGATTTTTTCATATCGAAGTTGGATGATATATCGAACAATTCGACAAAAAACCGAATAACAAGAGTAGGCCACTTAGTAAAGTCTTGCCTCTAAGTTTAGGCCATAGTTTGGTTTTGTAAGGTTAGTATTAAATCTATGTTTTTGTTTCTGTATTTTATTAAAACTTATTGTGTACGATTTGTACATATCAAAGTTGGATAATATGTTATATAGAATTATCAAATAACAACAAATAATAATGTGGTATTTCAGTGCTATGAAAGCGTGTTTCACAGTCACTGCTAAGCTAAAACACTATCCATAATGTATGTTACCTGCATTACTGTTTTCCTTATTCTCCAAAGCTTGTAAGTTTCAGCTTCATCATCCATGGTTAAGAATAAAAATTATACTGTATGGCCTACTTGACAAATATCCCACTTTAAAGCTTTAAATAAGGAAAAAGAGTAACTTTTTATAACAATGGCTATGACGTGTCGACAAAGTTGGACAGAACTAATATTTGTATATTTTGTACTCAACGCACTAAGTAACCGTGTGTGTACTACTAGATAGACTAGGTTAGCACGTTGGGTTGAAGTTGGTGTACAATGCTGGCTTTGTTTTGTTTAGTCTTCCTATTTTTTTTATTTGCCAATATAGTGGCTTAAATTTAAAACCATGCAACTTCGTTGTTTTTTTCTTATAGTTACTTTGTACTGCATCATTTTAACGTGTTGAAATTATTATGTTGACTATGATATAATAAGGGGTACTAAATATTTGTTCTTCTTTATTCAGTCTCCTTTAGAACTCACTTATTTTTTCATTATAGATTTTATTCACTAGTATTGCGTGTATAGTGAGTATATAAATATTAAGCGAGAATTAAAATCACACTATAATGAAATTACTGTATCTCTAAGCTTTCCATAGTATAGACCATTCCAACTACGGTACAGCAGTGCTACATAAACTGGCAACGTATTATAATTTTTTTGTGCAGAATCATACATATTTTATAAGTACTATTTTTTTTATTAAAATAATTAATTACAATTTTTTAAATATTTTTTGGACAAATTTCAGAGGCACGACGTTTTTATTTTCGGAGATAATGTATTTTTATTATTGTAAATACTACAATTGCCCGAATGACCTTTTATGTCGTTCACCTTGTTACAATTTCCCAATGCCTATAACATTTGTTTATGTTGTATGTGTCAAATTTACTAAAAAATCTTCGGGCGACCAATGAAAAATATCCCTCTAGATAATACCAGTAATAAATCAAATAATTGGAGGTAGAGAATAAAAATTCCAGAACATATAGTCACTATTTAGACAAAGAATTGCAATAAAAAGGTAAACATTAAATCGCGCGGTCTTCCAGTATTCATATTATAATGTTTCCGATATTTGGACGACACTTCTTCCTATAAATAGACTAAAAAATTTTTAAAAATATGGCTCAGTCAATAATGTTAATGTAAACAAGTTCTTGCATGATCTTCTACTACTTTCAACAAAATAAGGTTTTCTTTTAATTATTAAACTATATTGCAAGTATTGAAGAATCACTATCGCGCCAGATTACAGGGTAAAATGAGAAAAAATAAAGTAGAAACTCCAGGTTAAAATTTGATGCCTACTTACACTTAATTTAAACTTACTGCCTTTTTTGTGGTACCCTCTCTTGATGAAATGAAAGCATATTGTTCTACTTTCCTGTTAAAAAATTATATTTCTATAGAATAACAAGAAAAAAAGAATATAATGCACCAAATTAAAACTGTTAAAAAGGGTCATAATATACTTGGTTTTCTATCTCTATATTCACAGTATTGTATTCTCAAGAGAAAGAATCAGCAGAACAGGGAACTTAAACTCGATTGCTAAGAAATAATTCCATCGAACTCTTGGGAGTGACACAAGACTGCAACCCTGATTTCCTACTCAAATCGTATAAAATTTGAACAATTGCGGAACTGGACTATTGCAGTTCTTTATTTAGCCATATTTCTGAAAAATTGCTACGATTAAATTTTTCTGCAAGCGTTTAAAATTGTATATACCTTATCTTTAAAAACAGAAGCTTTATTTTACCACTAAATACGAGGTATGATACTGTTGCAGAAAGAATAATGTACAAGATAGACTGACATTAGGAACATTCAGGATATCATACCATGACCTACCTTAATCTACTAATACGTATTTCAAATTATTGACGGACAAAAAAGAAACTCTATTGTACATAAATACATTACAACAGATACAAGTTTTCGATCTCTGCTACACTATAAGCTTCTCAAAAACAAAAGTTCCCAAATAATCGGAATCTTAATTTATTATTGATATTGAGTAATCCAGATTTAGTGTTTAAGATTGATGTTGATTTTGGAGAATATAAGCAAAATGACTTATGTTAATAATTTATTTTAGCAATACATAATGGACGTTTGGAATCAACCTATCGAGGCTTTCTGGTGGTATATTTTGATGGTTAGGAACATGAAAATAGAGAAGGAACAGCTTTTTAAATTCGTTATTTAAATATCACAAAAATTTAAACTAAATGACCAGAAATAAATTCACACCACAGAAATATAAGCCATCTATTTTGCAGTGAAATTTGTGTTAACCTTTAATAATAATAATATACTGAATACAAGAAAAATGTGTAAAGTGAAAGATTTACTAACCTGCTACAGTAATCCCTAAAGGTTTAATCCCAGTTGGTTTAAACTAAATCAAAATTACTTTACGTATTTATTTATTGAACATTAAAGTTGTCCAATAAATAGTGCACCTTAAGTTTTTGATAGCATTCAAAGCCACCTACTTGATAAATAAAAACTATTAATATACTACGTAGTATATTCATAAAGTAAGGACCATTTGTTCTTAGGAAAAAACAAACACATAAGAAACATTTTATTGGAACATTTAGTTAGCTACAAACCTACTTCTATTCTCTACACAATCTCCGTTCATTTGTAAAGATTGTTTATAGCGCTGCACCATTTTCTTTAATCCCATTGCATAGAAGCTTGCAGCCTGAGAGTTGAACCAATTGACGACGCCGTTCTTCAGTTTCTCTTTGGTTGTAAAACGTTGTCCACCGAGCAACCGTTTCAAGTGCAAAAAGAGGAAGTAGTCGCTTGGTGCAAGGTCAGGACTTAAAGGTGGGGTGTTCAGAGAGTTCCCAACTAAAATCTTGAATATTCTCCTTGGTTTTGGCAGCAGTGTGAGGACGCGCGTTAAATGCGAAGGAGGATTTCGTCAGATGGCAGTTTCCGTGTAATATATTCTGGATCGCAGGTCTCAGTTTGTTGAGCATTTCGCAGTACAAACCAGCTGTAATTATCATTATTGTACGTTCCATAAAATCTACAAAAAGCCCTTTCTGTTGAAAACATGGTAGCAATTAACTTTCGATCTGTGTACGGTATTTGGTTAAACGTTTTATGTTTTAGTGAATACGAATGTCGCCACTGCAACGGTTGCTGTTTTGTTTTTGGATTTATGTAGGGTTTCAACGTTTCTTCTTTGGTAACTATGCGAGAAAGTCGTCCGCTGGACATTCTTTGATCTTTGTGGTGATCGTTCAGCATTTCCGGTATTAACCTTGCACATAATATTTGTGTATCCCTAAGTGTTCTGTAATAATTTTGTAGAAAGTAGTGCGTACAAGTTGAGGAAAGTGTTCAGCCATTAATCGTCAATCAGATAGCAGTTTTTGGTCCACTTGAGAAAAAATTTCATCGGTCAGGATACTCGGACTGTCACCCCGCTATCGTCATGGTCATTTGTTTGTCCATTTTTAAACCGTGGCACCATTGTCTAAACTTTTCTTCAATAACAGCTGTAGTTCAATAAAATAGCTATAACTCCCGATGAGTTTCAGCAGCTACAATCCTTTTGGACACAGGAATCGTGTCACAAAACGCACTTCACTGCTGGCGGGATCAACGAATGTCACGGACATTGTTTGCATGCACGGACAAGCAAACGACTGAAACAAAACACATGCTGCTTTGCTTCACAATGAATCATTAGATGGCGCTGCAGGAGTAAAACTGTGTTCCAATTTGTTTATATTTAAATATAAGCAAACGGGCCTTACTTCATGAACGCCTCGTATTGTGGGCCATAGAGTAAAATTAAAAAAAAATTGATCTTGTAAACATTCCAAACTGATGAGTGATCGTAGTAAACTAATCTAACCACCAGGTAACGTAAAATTGTTTTTGTATGTGTGTTCGCAAACCAATCTCAATACTGGTATCAATTTTTAATACGTGTAAATCTGACACTGTGGTATTTTCCCAAGGTTTGGAAGCATGCTGAAATTACCGTCCTCCAAAAGCCCAGCAAACCTAAAGATTCCCCAAACTACCGCTCAATTAGCCTTCTTTAGTCAATTTATATAAGTTGCTTCAGAAAGTTATTTACAAAAGAATATATTGAAGTATTTATAAGAATCCAATGTTACTACTCCTCACTGTTTGGATTTAAACGGTGACATTAATGTCTTGTCCCAAAGTTGAAGTTTATGAGCTATATAGGAGGGTAGGCTGATAATAGAAACATGATTTGTGCGAGCAAGGTTCACAATGTAAATGTTTTTCGTGTGATTATTATACCCATCAAAAATTAGGAAAATCGGATATTCTACTGTAAGTTTGGATGCCTCAATAAAATGGACGAACCACTCTGTAAACAGGGTTCTCGGGATCCAGCCTGAGGGGTGGCATCTGCCGATGGCAACAATATAGGCTCCCCTCATCAAGGTTCAATCATATTCCTTGTAGGGAAAAAAATAATTGGATGTACAAACGTTCCTCCCGCGCCCATTTAACACACAGTAGTGATGAGAGACCCTTTCTCTGTAGAACTTAAGGCTCCGACTTGGCGTTTTTCCTTTGGGATCTACTAAATGTGGCACTTTACTTTGAATAACAGAAATGCCACTTTCTACATTAAATATGCAATCTGGTGGATACGGAAGTTTCTCTAGTTCTGCCTCCATAAAATCAAAGAAACCATTCACAGACTCCTTATTAAACCCATTGGCTCGGGAAAAGGAAATAGGGTTTTAGGATAGAGAGAACGCTTTTATAGCAATTCATGTAGCCTAATAGCAAACCAAGAACGCCTGCAACACCATCACCACCAAAAGGATGTTTTATTCCATTTTTCTTGCAAAGTTGAAAAACTAGACGCCGAACATCATGTCTAGTTAGCCCGTAAATTTTCGTTTCTATTGTTAGAAGGAAAGAAGTTTCCATTCAAAGGACACTGAAAGAGGGCTTTTGGACGCATATTAATTTAATAGTTTTAAATTAAACATCTTCCTTAATTCTACGGCCAAATACAAGGCCGTAACAGTGCATAAGGTTTAACATTGCTTTTATGAGGCTACAATCTAGATGGCTACCACTACAGGCGGTTCTGAGTCTCTTAGTTGGGAAGAGAGGCAGGATGGAAATAGATGAGACGAATTACTTTTTGTATCATAGATCGCTCGACTAATGCCACCTTTTTAATTGGGGAGATCTCACAGTACTTACAATATCCTGGTCTTTTGATTTTGCTTCTGTGGCCATAGTTTGCAAGACTTATCAGTGGCTAATAACAATATACAAAAATTTAAATGTGAAATTGATAATCATGCCTTAAAATAAAAATACACATTTAACAGATAATGTCAAATAAAACTTCTGTTTAAGAATGTGTAGATTCGGAGGAAATTCTATTTACGATTTCCCTGTGGGCTGGAAGGACAACACACAGGTGCCAGGTTAACATAGGTGAGATAAGTAAGTTTTAATTTAATTGTAATCCTGGCATCAACTTTGGAGATTCAAATAATCACTAAAATAAATCAGTAAGAACATTTATTCAATATCAATAACGGTATCAATGTCATAAACTGAACCGAAAATAATATTTTATGACACCAAAGATGTGCATGTATACCCTGATTTTTGTGCATGAGGACAACTAATGAAACCAATGCCAGCTATAAGGAAAGTCCTTGGTACATTTCTCCATTGCCTGCACAAGTTATTAAAATTCCACTAAACAGAGCTAATTATTAACCACAACGGAATTTTACCATACCAGATTAGGAGAGCCTAGCTTTAAAGGATGGACAACATATCAGGTTTATTCTTCTATCAAAAAGACATTAAGTTATTTCTGCTTAGCTTAAATACAATGAGGTTGCAGGGCAGAAAACATAATAAGCATAATCAAGATAGTGAGGACATACACTGCAATTAGTGAGTTAGTGAAACTGGAGACTGATATAGTACACTATATGGTTCAGTCCGTCGATGAAGCTTGGAAAATGAAAAGGGCGAATACTCTAAAGTATTTCCAAGGAGACACCCAGAAAGTTTAGACCTTACAAAGTTTGTCTCTCGTAGGATACTGAATGAGTTTAGTATGACACATCTGGATCTTTTTGGCGTTACCAAATGTACTCGTATAGCAAGTTCATGTAAGTCAACTGACCATCCATCTGACCGAAGTTAACGAGATGAAGAAAAGTAGGCAGGCACTACCGATATCCCCCAGACTCTCTTTAGGAGGAGCTTGATATAACTATTTTAGCTCGTCAGTTTGGAAAATAGACCGCTTAGAACATATCTTTCCTGAGTTATTAATAAACACTGAATTAATGTTCGGATATGGCTTACGTTATTACAGTGATAAACAAGCAAACGGTTTATCGACGATAACTGCTGGGATATGAATTTGCATCGCAGATTGAAGAGGAGACGAATCGAATTACATGTTTGAGTGTGACTGCCTAATAGACATGCTAAGCGGTGACATGAATCTGCTTCACGTTACAAACACAGGGGGCTGTGTTGAGAATACATTTCAACAGTGTGAACATACTACACAACATTCTACGCAGATGGAATAGGAGACGAATCGAATTACATGTTTGAGTGTGACTGCCTAATAGACATGCTAAGCGGTGACATGAATTTGCTTCACGTTACAAACACAGGGGGCTGTGTTGGGAATACATTTCAACAGTGTGAACATACTACACAACATTCTACGCAGATGGAATAGGAGACGAATCGAATTACATGTTTGAGTGTGACTGCCTAATAGACATGCTAAGCAGTGACTTGAATCTGCTTCACGTTACAAACACGGGGCTGTGTTGAGAACATACTTCAACAGTGTGAGCATACTACATAACTTTCTGCTCAACAACTTTGCACTGTTCTCTATAGAAGTAATTTAATTCAGTTCTCTAAGGCTCTCATGATTGGCTAGGGACTAAGTGGTTTTAAAATATTAATACATCAATCTTTGTAGATTGATTTATACCCTTCCTTTCCAGGGTGTACAGTTCAATGTATGGCAGTACCATAAATATTTGCCACATTGTAAACCACATGGATAGAACGTTAGTAATGACTTTTAAGAGTAAGTTTGCTACTTATAAAACAAAATACTATACAAGAAATAAACTGTAAAATGAATCTAAGAAAATATTTGCTTGACTGTCGTATTCTCTAATTTAATATTTAAATTAAGTCACATTGTTTTCAATACATTTATTGCATTGAAATTAAACCATCATTGTCAATTTAAAAAAGGCTTAGATTATTTTGTTAATAATAAAAGGATATTAATATATAATAAGTTATCTTAAGTAATTTATTTAAATTCAAATAAAAGTTTAATCTGTTTCGATATTTATTAGTATTTTCCAGATCTTAAATATGAATTTGCAAACCGCAAGAGATTTCTTCAACAGAGCTTCTGTGAAGATGTTCCCCTACACAATAAATTTAATGATTTAACATTGGCGGATAAAGCAGTAGTTTGTTATCCATGTGATATTAAAGATTTCTTTTTCTGTCTTCAGGAAAAATATATAACTATATAAAAGGGATATGATTTGTTTAATGCCTAAAAAGAAATTATTGCAGGAACCTTAACCCTAGAACTGGAAAAATCGTAATTTATGACGCATTTGTTCCCGCTGTGAACTGGCAGAGTCGTAATTTGCGACGCGTTAAACATCATCTGCTAATTACGTCATGTTTCGAACAATCTTAATTTAAATTGTAATTTAGTTGTAATCGGCAGATTTCACGCTTTCTTTTAATGTACTCACACGTTTAACGTTTATTTAGAATTAACTGGCAACTCAAAGCTAAAGGTGTCTGACGCGTTATGCAATTTTGATAGATGTTGCTGTTTAAATCCGCTGGATTCTGGTCAGTTTATTTTTGTTTTGAATCTGTATTAGAAGTAGACATTTTATTGATTATCATAACAACTCAGATATCTTTTATATTTTCGAATGTAAGATTTTTAGTGTTTTCTATGGGCTGTAGAAAATAAAAAAAACTACTTCTATAAAATAACAGTTTCTACTTAGGAGCACGATACTCCAATGGATGTAAAAGTAAACCAAATTTGTATTTCATTTATAATGAACTGAATTTTAGTCTGAATAAAAAGATGTATAGCCTCTTATGTTTTGAGTAGTAACTGATTTTGCAGTTAATGTTTTATTTAACTGCGCAAGGGATTAAAAAGCTGTGCCAGTAAGGCTAAGTTATCTGTTCTATGGTTTAGACAACTCTTTATTACTAGAAGTTCCACACGCCAAGAAAATTTCGTCTCTGAAAACCCACTAACTCTGACAGCTCTCAGCTGATGGTCTCTGACGATTCTCTGTCTCTGAGAGCTCTCAGATCCAGACGTTTGGAAGTGGCTGGTGGCATACAATAAGTTTTATTAGCATCCACAAGTCCTCGTAGCCGTTCACAAAGCTCCTAGTCTGTATGAGGTATCCCCCGCCAAGTTTCAGGTTATATTCTAAACTGAATTTGCAGAGTAATTTCCAATAATTTTGTTACCAATGTTTCACTGAAGCTTATTTCTGAAAGTACTCATGAAGGTTTGTTTTCATAAAATCAGATATCACTTATCCTCCAACAGCATAACTATTCGAAAAGATTATTCATGTTGCATTGTGTAAAGGGTGTTACAGTACGATATATTTAAGACCAAACTTTCAATACTGCTCAGTTAAAACCTTTTTCTGATATGGTAGAATATAATAACCCTTTATATAAATAATTTTAATAAATTATGTGTAATAGTGTTTAAAAGTCTATGTTTTTATAAAATATCTTCAACAAAATCGCACTTTTTTGGTTGAAAATTTTTATTTTTTATCTATATACAAACAAACCATTTGACAAAATGATACTTAGAATGGTAAAGTGTCACAATGGAAGTCAACAATAATCGCACACAAAACCTCCTACACCTTCATAGTTTGAGCAATCTTCATGCCACCATTCTTTACACAAAGAACACTGGAGCCAGTCTTCTTCTGGTGGATCAGTATATTCTTCCTCACAGGCTGGACAAATAATTTTCTCTTTTGATGAGCCTGCTTGGTCCTTATTCTGTAATGATCCAGTAGGCCTATTTACTTTTGATTTGGTAGCGGAGTCAGAAGGGAACAGCTTTTTTTGCTGGATTTTTCTTATTATCTATTTTTTTCAAGCGTTTCTCCTCCGCTTCTTTCTTTTCATTTTCCTTTTCTTCAAGCTTCAACTTAAATGGTGAGCTCGTTAATATCTCGGACTTTTGTTTTCTCTTTTGCTTATAGGCTCTCTTAGGGAGCGGCTTAATGTCTGCTGGAGAAACCCATGTTTTCCTGTTGATTGAGCTGACGAAGATGGTGCGTTCGGCATTGGTTTTGTGGGTGCCTCACCTCCGCCTTGTGCTGGTGTCTGAATAATTTTTCCTGTTGATTGAGCTGACGAAGACGGTGTGTTCGGCATTGATGTTGTGGGTGTCTCACCTCCGTTTTGTGCTGGTGTCTGAAGAGTTTGCATATTGTCTTCTATAATTGGTTCAACTGGAAAACCTTGATCGGTTACTGAGCTTGGAAGGAAGTCCTCTTCACTGAATATGTATTTATTGATCGGATAAATCCCGCATTCTTTAAAGCCATTGATTCCTCTACCCATTGTAGCAGCTTTTGGGTATGCTTCACCCAACAGTTCTGACATTTGAAATTGAGTTATAACACGACCTGGATTGTTCACCATCCATTGGTCGCACATTTGAGCAAAGACGTCCTTTAAAGGTTTGAACAAACGTTTGTCCAGAGGTTGTAGCTTGTGGCTACTATGTGGGGGAATTGTTAATAAGTAAATTGCATGTAAAATAAGTAAGTTTACAGTGTTAATGCTGATGTGAGATCCATGGTTATCCATTACCAAGAGCACCGGGTTGTCCTTAGAAGAATGAATGTGTGTTTGAAAGTGCTTTAGCCATTCTAGGAATATTTCTGAGTTGCTATAGCCTGAATCTGAACAAAAACATGACAGCTTCTGTAGGAGCACCATTTAACAATTCTTGTTTCAGTCTTTTCCTGGCAAAAACGATAGCAGGTGGAATGAAATTACCACTCCCACTCATTGCACAAATTACTGTTGTCAACTGACCCCTTTCTGCCGATGAAACTTTTCCGACAGCTTTTTTACTTTGAACTGACACCACCCCACTCTTTTCCAGCCATTTTAGTGTCTTTATCAAATGGATTACTAACTTGATTAGTTTCTGCAAATTCAAAAGCTAATTTTCGAAAATCCTTGAATGTCAAACCATAAAAATGGGAGTCCAAATCGATGACGTGTTCTTTCAGTTGTGTTTCTTCTTCACTTGTGAATACTGAGACAAACCGCCCGAGCTTGGTAACTCCAGCTCCCTGAAACATCACACGAGACCTTAGAATTTGTTTAGTACAAAAAAAATAGTTGAAAACAAAATCAAGTTAACAGCAAAATTCAGGACCTTTATTGCCCTAATATTAGCTAATTAAGTGATTCCCTTTTTAAGCGTTAAAATACTTAATTAGCAGTTTTTAAACATAGACTAAACGTGATATGGCTTTACCATTTTTAGTCTCTTTCTCAATGCTCCTTCCGTTATTCCCAAATCACGAGCTGTACTACGTATTGACTGTCCAGCCACGAGCATTTGTTTGGCTGATTCTAGCATTTCTGGAGTGCATGGTTTTCTTTCCGTTTTTCTCTTATAATTCCTAAAAAAAGAGAAACATAAGTATTAGTGAAATAAATAAAAAATATTGCTAACAATACTATAATCAACCATGATATTAGGTCGACAACTGAAATGATTATTTTTAATAGGTACTTATTTTTATACACCAGTATTTGATAAAAGTTTTTCACTGAAAAATTTATATGAACTATTGTACCTACCTGTTTTTAAAGTAAAAACATCATTATATTTGTTTAAAATGAACTAAAAACATTAAAATAATTGTTGTAAAATGCATGGGGTAAGAGTACGCACGCGGACTTTTGGCCCACTGTGCATTGCGAACTTTTACCCCAATTGTACATTTTACATTCCCTGCATGGTGCTGCTGTCGGTGAGCAGACTGCAAACTATTCAAGCATATCTTTGAAAACTAGACGAAATGCCGTTGAAAACCATGCCTATCACAACTTCCTTATTTACTATGTGATATATGAAAACACGATTCTGCGATTCTCAATATTTATATCAAAATAGGTTAAAAGTAAACTTACCTCATATTATCCTGGGTAAAAGGCAGAGAGCAACGAAACTTCACGTGACTGACACTACTAGGCAGACGAATAAAATGGACGGTCAGTGATACCAACTGTTCATCTCTAAAACTAAAATACCCTCAATGCGAACTTTTGCCCCGTGCGCACTCTTGCCCCACGTTACTCTAACACTGAGAGTAGACTACAGGGCGGTCCTACACGAACACAGATGAGCCGCTTAATGATGACTTACTTCAGCCCTTTCATTGTATTAAACTTAATATAAGGTTACTACACTAATATAAATTGTAGTTTGAAGATTAAAAATACTTAGGTACTTAACAGTACTGATTTGTTAAACAAAAGAATTCAATAAGACGTTTTTAACGGAATTATACCATATAACTAGGTAACTTTTTAAATAATTCTAAATGAGTTTAAAATTATTATTATTTAATTTATTAGTTCTCATAGTTTATGGGAACCAATAAAAATGTCGAAATTAAGACGAAATATATCATATGACATTTTGTAATTATTGCTTTATAAATTTGACATTAGCAGACATTCTTTAATTTCAAGCTGTAACAAGTACTTTAATATTATATTTTAGTATTTATAATTATATTTCTATATATCAATAGTGGAAGGTATAGATGTAATAATAAACAAGTTCCTTAGTAAATGTAATTTTACAGTTGTACATGAGAACAACAAATTTCAACCTAACAAAGGATGGTATTAAGGCCTGTAAAATGCAAGGTTACAAAATACAATATTAAATGTTTATGATGGTATTAATAATTGTGATGATGGTATTTAGTACACAATCAGGTATCTATACATAGGGTCCTAACAATATTCAGTAATGCACTATATATAGCAATGAGTTCGGATTATTTTGTGTAGTTTAAAGATTTAATAAAACATAGGTAAAATGATTTAAACGTTGAATAAAACAAGAAACTTCAAGTCGACTAGGTAAGAATACTCACGATACGGCTTCAAACATATTGGCGGCAAAAGCTGAGCCGCGACAAACACATTATAGTCTAAAAATTTAATTGAATAAAATTTGGGCAACTAGACAACGCCCCTACTGGTTTAAAACCTTTGAAATACTGAAGAGAATCACCTGTTAACATGAAGTTTAGTCGGCTGAGATGATGCCCCGCCTAATAGACAATGTCAGAGGTTGTGTTTATGACTCTTACGCAATCTGTTCATCTACAATATGTGGGCAGGCCGTAGCTAGGCTGGGCAACCGGGGCATTGCCCCGGGGCCTCCCGGCCAGGGGGGGCCCCCAAATGAAGGTGGAAAAAATTGAAAATGAAATTAAAGTTTATGTGAAATTTATTGATTTACTGTAGGGTCGTAGGGATATTTCATCGAATCATCAAAATTGTCTTTATAAAAAAATATTTAAAATAGCTTTTTCAATATAAAATAATGGACAGATATTGTTCTCACAGAGATTTCGTAACAAAAATAGACAGACTATCAATCAGCCTGTCAGTTGTTACGCAATTAAAGAACATGCAGTTTGCACTTTTAGTTCACCTTACTCCCCATCCCCAACAGTAATTAAAACTCGTCCCTGACGTCGACGTGACGTAGACGGCTCGTCTGCCGACTGCCTCTGCCACAGCTGACAGACGGACAGTGAGAGTGACTACGACTAGTTAGCTAGTGACAGACAGCCCGGATAAGGTTATGTTATGTTGATGGTAAACTAACACCAAAAACTGACGTTTTGGCGTTCGTCCGTTACTCGGTTTGTTACGGTGTGTTAAAGTGTTATACAATTTGTATTCTTATTCTTGTATTTGTTAAAAATGAAAAGAAGCTATCAAAGTGGGGCAAAGAAAAAGGCACAAGACAGAAGAAAAGAGGAAAGAGGATGCTTCAAAGTGTTCTTCACCCTATCTGCTTGGTTATGTCCTACTACTAGTACTACTACAACTAAAAGTACTAATGTCACATCTACATCTAGTACTGAAACTAGACCAATATTGGTGAGTGGTTTGAATTTAGATACGGTATTTAGGCCTATTAATTATGCTTGGCCAATAACTATATAATTAATATCTTTAAAATTTAACTATGTTAAAATTAAACTGTGTTAAAATTTAACTAGAGTTTTGGATGTTTGATTGAGTTTAGACCACTGTGTTGACTCAGACTGCAATCTATTCTATATCTATAAGCAATGTTTGTTTGTGAAATTTATCACTAGTCATATATAGGCTACATATTACCTACTATTGTGTAGTGGTCATTTAATTTTTTATGTGATTTTTATGATTCCTTTGGTTTCTACTTTCTTTCTGTGTAGGTATTTTATTTGTTTATACATGCACAGCAGCACAGCATAAATATCTAATCATAGTAATTTTATATCTTTTTGTGATAATATGATGTAAAAAAATGCACCACACTCGCTTGCACATTCATTATTTATTGAGGCCATGTATCTACTCTTTTTATATTTTTTTATATATTTTTTTTATATATTTTTATATATTTTATATATTTTATTATATCTTTACAATGTTATTAAAAATTGGCTTTTAAATTATATGTTATATGTAACTTAATGTTATTTTGACTTGCTATTTTTTTATTGCAGCCTCAGTCCAGGAAATGATGAGATTGAAGAGGAAGTTACAGCTCAAGATAACGCTGAAGAAAGTATTGATGAAGAAGTAACATGCCTAGGGCTAGGGCATCAACAAGAAAATTGTGCCAATACCTCCAAACAAGTCCTACGTCAAGCAGTGAACTGATCGGCCGTAAATGATCAAGTAAGTAGACATGCCAAGTACAGAATACTTATATTATATTTTTCAACATAACAACATATGCTGTTTTATCGCCCTAAAACATGGAATCCCTACGATAAAATATTCATGGTTTACATGGAAGTAAACAGTATTACTTCCATGTAAAACATGGAATTACAGTAAGTCCCTATTGTTATGATCATGTTTGTAAGAAAAAAATACTAATGCATTGCAATCTACTTACAGGTGGAATGTAGCCGGACGAATAAAAATTAATGAAACTTGTTTTAAACACGGAGAACCCCATTTTCCAGACCAGATCATCGATCCAGAGGTGAAAAAAAAACGAATTATTGAATTAGGACTAGGACCCTATCAACCAGTTGTGGCCCATTTCCATATGATGGAAAACAAGGTTAGGTCCTTTTCAGACAATTATTTTACCCTGAAGTCAAAGTCTGGGCTCAAACTGAAAAGAACTTGGTTGTGCTATTCGTCCAAATTGGATTGTGTTTATTGCCAACCTTGCTGGTTGTTTCCCCAGAAAGGACCTGTAGGAGGATGGGATTCAGGATTAAGGGACTGGAAACATTTGTCTGATCGCATAAAAGACACATTGAGAATTCACAGCACCATGCTGATTCCTGCTTGGTTTATGAGCAATGGCGACGTCATGCTCAATAGACGATGCACTAGAAAAAGGTTTGAAGGAGGAGCGGAATTTTTGGAGGAAAGTTTTGAAGAGGGTCTTAGATGTCTCCCTTATGTTGGCAACATGCACCTTCCTTTTCGTGGAGAGACAGTTGGCATATCACTGATAGAAATAAAGGTAATTTTCTATCATTGATTGAATTGCTGTCAAAATATGACACTATCCTAGAAGATCTAATTACAAGGCCAAGTGCGGTACTTGTTAATTATCTCAGTCCAACAATTCAGAATGAAATTATTTCTCTGATGGCTAGTGAAGTGCTTAGTGGAATTAAAGGAAGAGCTTTTGAGTGCGCCTTTTTTTCTCCATAATTTACGGACACAACACAAGATGTAAGTAAAGTAGATCAGCTAAGCGAAGTTTTTCGCTATGTAAAGATTGACCATGACCAACTCGGAAAAACCTTGTGAGTTGAGAATTTGTGAAACGTTTACATCTTTCACAGCAGTTATGACCAAACCGCTTCGGGGCTAGAAGACGTCATCATAAAATCAATTTCAGAAAAAGGCCTTGACATAACAAAAATGCAGAGGACAAGGATACGATGGTGCATCGGTCATGAGTGGTGTGTATAATGGAGTACAAAAGAGAATCCAAGAACTTGCACCCCATGCCTATTTCATTCACTGTGCCAGCCATAATTTGAATCTGGTTCTTAAAGATGCGTTGAAATGCAATCGAGAAATAGCACAATTTTTTTGAGACGGTTGCAAAATATTTACAGTTTTTTTGGCCACAGCATTGTTCGGTGGCAAGAACCTAAAAGTCGTTTCTGGTTGTACAGAGAATCCGAAGGCTCCTGTTCCTAAAGACAAGGTAACATTAAAGACTTTAAACCTACACGTTGGGCAGGGAGATATGAAGCTGTGTACGCTTTAAAGGAAAGGTTCGGTGATGTAATGAAAGCCTTAAATAAAATAATTTTGACAAGCAAAAAGCCAAAGGAAGGAATGAAGCTGAGGGGCTCAAAAAAAAAGGTTAGAATCTTTTAGTTTTGTTTTGCTCTTGATGTCCAGTGCAAAATATTATTAGGGGAAATAAAAACATTGCCTCCAAAAATCCTTGCAAACGGAATCTATTGATTTAATGACAGCGTACGATCTCCTAGGCAATGCTTTATTGAAAGTAACCGAACTTCGTTGGTCCTTTGAAGAAGTCTGTAGTGAAGCAGAAGAAGTATGTTCAAAATGGGGGGGGATTACGATTACCATGAATTTATTGGCCAACGTGCAAGAAAGGTAAAAAAGCACTTTGATGAACTTTGTGAAGACCAAAGACTGACAGATCCTAAAAGCAATTTCAGAGTGGACAATATTCTTCCCAATGGTTGATACTATAGTGTCACAAATTGACAACCGTTTTTAAAGGCATGAAGCAAGTGATTGGGGGATGCCTATTAAAATTGTTCACCCCTTCTTTCCTGGCCTCATGTTCAGATGAAGAACTGCGTTGTGAAGCTGATAATTTTGTAAGCAGATTTTCAGATGATGTAACGCCATTGTTCAAAGCTCAGATTTTATCAGTAAGGAATGCTTTTTTCAATCCAAATTAAAGGATTTCAAAGAAGTAAAAGAAGTTGCAAATCTCCTACTCATTGAAAACAGTTCCCTAGCATCAACCTACCCGGATGTACTAACAGCAATGCTTTATGTACCTCACAGTCCCTGTGACAGTAGCCAAAGCAGAGAGATCATTCTCAAAATTAAAAACTCATCAAAAACTACCTGCGAAGCTCCATGTCCAACAACGTCTCACTGATTTGGCTCTTTTGTCTATTGAAAATGACAGAGCCCGAAAAATAGATTTTTACCGAATTATTGATTGTTTTTGCTAGTGTCAGTCAAGAAGAAAGTCTTTTTAGTAAGGTTCAGTTGCATTCTCACTATCAAACTAGTTGGGCAATTTTAAACTTGAGAATGAGTGGGTATTACCACCATTGATCATAATATAATTAATGGTATACCAGTATTACCATAAACACCATAAATAAATATACAATTTATTGTGTATTCAAAGGTATTACATAATTAATGGATATTACTTGTATGTTTATCTACTAAACTACATTGCTTGGATGTAGGCCTAAGAAGAGAGACTAAAAAGTTTTAAGACATCAGCACTTATGTCTTTATTTATTTATTATCTATTGTGAATAAAATTTGAAAAAATAATTATGTTTTCCCATTTTCCTTTCAGCACTATAAATAGAATACCAATCACAACTGGTAAGCTGAAAAAAAATAATGGCTCCTAAAAAACCAAACTAATGGCACCAGGGCCAGGAGTCATACAAATTATGCATATAAAATCATTACCAGTTTATGACTTACGTAGAAATTTGTAAAACATAGTTTAAAAATATTTAAGCAAACAATAAGTATTATAGATTTAATAAGAAAAAAAGGTGTAATAATAATAATAATAGAATTATAATAAAAAAAATGCACATAAATTTCTAAGCCTAAAGATCCAATTACTGTTCTATGCTTATATCTATTAATTAAAAAAAGTGGCGAAATATATAACAAAGGGGGGCCCCGAATGGACTTTCTGCCCCGGGGCCTCCAAGGGCCTAGCTACGGGCCTGTATGTGGGCTGACGGGTTTGCGACCAGAGAGAACAAAATGTAAATATAGAAGCAGACGATATCTCGTGCGTTAAGGCGGGTCTGGATCCTAGAACCAAATAATGTAGTCGCGCCGCGCCGCCATGGTGACTCATCTCGGTCCCGCGAGCTTCTCTCATCCTTCACGTCATGTGACGAACAGCAACAAATATCTACTGCTAACAATCAGACCTACGTGTCTATGTGTATTATGTTAGTTTCATTGATTGTACAATATACGGACTGTTCAACCATCTCGGAATACAGGAGATTCCGTTTAGTTTGTGAATCAGTAGTAAATTTTGATTGAAACTGGTAAATTGGAAACCAAAACGGATGTTTTGGAAAGTAAATTATTAATCATTCAACTTTAATACAAATTATTAATGCAGTTCATTTATTTATAGAAATGACTGTTCCAGAATCAGGAACAAAATAATTTAATTTTATTGAAAAAATATTTGTAAGCTATATGATAGCCTACTAACGTTTACACCAGTGTCTTAAAGCAAATGACGGCGACTGTCGAAAGTTTGTTGACAACTTTTCAGTGCGTTTCGTCGGTTCTTTACAAGATAGTTTCATTTGAAGACCTCAGCAGGGAGGTATTAGGTGCTAATAGGTGGTATTACCAGATTGACTTGTGATTACAGGCAAGAAGAGACGCTCTAGAAAATGTTTGACCTTCTCTTGGACTAGGTCAATGTACAGCGAAAGTGGTTTATTTGCTGACTTCGATGAATACTGATCTATCATTAAGGACCCAACTGTTCGTGTCGTTGTCTGCCTAATTGTCGGAACGATAACTCTTCATACATCAGTTTGAAAGATTTTTATACTAAGTAAATAGGTTCTTCTTGGTCGAAAGAGTAACTGCTAAACTAAAGTCTGCAAAACTAATCTGGGAAAAACAGTCGGAATAAACTTTCCTTTCGTTCCGACGGGTCCTTTGATACTTCGCTATATCGGGTTTGAGTAGAGCTGAGGTGTGACGGTAGCCTAAAACCTTTTAGAAAATGTTCAGTAGTGATTTTTAAAACTTACTTACAGCTGTTGGTCCTAAGATTATGAAATATGATATAAATTATAGATTAACAGTATCTATGAAATGACGCATCGATCTTGCGGTTTTTGGCAAGCGGATACTCCTGTACTAACCGTAGTTCCGTGTCTACGAGTACGATATTTACACCCTAAGTTTGCGCCGCATTGACCGATGAGTTAAAAGACAGCGTAAATGTAGTTGGTACAAATCGTATAAGTAGATTAACAAGCATCATTAATTTTATTTGCGATTATGCTGTTAATTACCAGTCATTGAAAAGCTTTGTAATCTCCAAAACCTATGTTACAACTTTTGTAATCTTCAATTTTTTTAATATTTAAAACTTTTATTATATTAGGCATTAAGGAAATAATGGCCGCTATTTTGGAACGATATAATTAAAAAAGTTATACTTAAATACATCTATCAGCTTTTATTTGGATACGTCAAGAGGTTAACTAAATATTTTTTCAATAAAAATATTTAGTCAGAAAATAAAAAAACGTATCTAAAGTTTATTTTCTTTTATGCCTATAATACACTTGTATGAATGTGCTACAGAAAAAGAGTATTTATAATGCAAATTATTATTTTTTATCTACTGATATCCTTTGGGTACGTACTTCTTTATGAACATGGTCTATATTATTTCACTTCATAATCATTTATTTGAGAAATATTCTAAGGGCACATAACATCAGTGGTGGAAGAATTAGTTTAGTTACTATTGGAATAACCTTCCACACAATTGGGTCATACTATGGATTCTGTAATGGGTGTCATTAAAAAATGCATAGAAGACAGAAGAATGAAGTTCAAGGTGGTTGCAGGATAATAAAACTGTTCAGTGGAATGTAGCTCTGAGTCATTGGACATCTGGTTAGGTTCCATTTCGAAAATTCGTAAAACATTGTATGAAGCCTAAGTTTGCTGTTGTTACCTGGTCACATTTGCTGTTTGAATTTCGTGTTGTGAAGCAACGTTTCACCAACAATGTCAAACTCGTCTTAAGGCAGTCTTAGGTTTCCGAAAGTCTTTTGACCTACAAGGCCTCATCAACCTTAGATCACTCTGTGAAGTGGCAGAAGAATCAGCGCAACATATATGGCTAAACTGTCCCGCTGTTATTAAAACCAGATAAAAGTTCCTGAATGCTTATATCTTGTACTCAAAGAATATTAAATACCCGAAACTCAGAAGCCTAATTGGTCTTGGCAGAGTATTCAGATTTGAGGATTAAATACAGGTATGGGGAGCGCAAAGGTCTTAAACTCTCTCCTAAGATAAAAAAATGTATTTTCACTCAAGAATAATCTTGAGCAATCCAAGACTAGATATCGCCTGTAAATCGTGTGAAAAGAGGCCGTGAGTGACACAATGTATGTCTGAATGGTGTATTGTCAGTGTGAATGATTAGGTTAGGTAGGGACGATTGTGATACAATGTGTGCATTGTCTGTTCACAATAAAGTTTATTATTATTATTATTATTAGATGTCTCACTGAGGCATCAACCAGGATCAGTAAACATAATTTTCTTGTGTTGGGATATATGTGCAGTAAATGAACGGTTTCTGTGGCGGGCTGTAGAATAGGGCTGTTAGACTTCTTTATGTTTTCTATAATCTTGAGCAGTATATCTGTATAGCAATAAAGCCATCTCAAATCAAAAATTCATTACATTTGTTTTCATACCGAATACTCGTACATTATTTCAAAGTAAAATATGATAGTTGGTTCAACTACCTTGGAATGATTATGGACAAAAAACTACCTAGCCTGATTAAACAACATGTGATGGTTGGATTACAGGGATTGTCATCGAACGACGAAATTGAGCAGATACCCTCCACGAGTAGCCTATCTTATACGGTGTCTTATATTTCTGCCATTCCCTAATTTTAATGGAGTAAACTTTAACCTCATAGTATCAATAATGGAGATTTACGACCATAGATTTATGGCAAACAAGATCAAAAATTCTGGAAGTCAGCATGGACAGTGGGAAGATGGAAAGACAACAGGAAGTAACTAAAGGAAGGTCATTAGTGGAAAAGAGGTAACGAAGATTTGAATGTTAAATTTAGCTCCATTTCACTTTCCTCGTGATGCAGCGTCTAGACTCTCTCACACTGTCACAGACTTGACTCTTGGAATCTGGAGTCCACGTCTATCTGAAGAGATCCTACAAAGGTCGGCGGTTGAAGACGCTTTGAAACGAAACTCCTTGCATTATTTTGACATCAGAGACATCCAGACTACAAAAAAGACTATCTGGTTTCCCCCGCAGCTATCTAGTATAATCTAGATGAAGAGGTGTTCTCGTTATCTCATCAGGTGCACTAAGCGGAAAACGAAAAGGAGCTAAATTCAACACTCATATTGTATTTACCCTTCCCACCATACCTGTGTTATGGCGATGATCCTTAATACATTTTTCATTCCAAACTAAAATAGGAAAGATTAAATTAATCATTAACATCGTCTTTCCACACAAATTACAGATTTGTTTCTCTACGTCGGTTACTTTTTTAAAATCAATAATAAATACAATCAGTGTATATTTTTTACGTAAAATAAAGAACGGTTGGGTAATTAATTGATATTAATCAAAGTTAAAAAAAATGTTACAACACGACGTTCACTAAAAAACTTCCGAACCCCCTTCTATTGTACGCAGTCACTTAATGTCGAGTGTACGGCGAATTCAATAGCAGAGATATAATAGAACCGGGGGAAACAGAACAATGCGAGTGCTTTACGGCTATAATCACTCTCGTATTGGAAACACTACTTCATTATTTTCATCTTCAATTGATTATGAATGTAACGCGGTGGGTGACGGTGCGTCTGCGCGCGGAGAGGAGAGGTTCCCAGCAGCCCACCCTGTCCCTGCCCCGTCCCCAACAGTGTGAGCACAGCGAGCGAGCCGGAGTGTGCGTGAGACACACGCTACAGGAATGCGTTTGCGTGGCCTCCTCAATGACTTCATACAAATATAAAAATTGACATTAGCATGATTTATTATACCGGTCTGTAATTTAGCTTATGACATTTCTATTATATCCAGTGACATATTAGAAAAGTGGTTGTGACATGAAGTGGTGGTTGTCTTCTCTTTCTGGCTTTCCCATCAACATACGGTAAAGCATGAGGTAAATAATATTGTAATATCCTAATTTAGAACATTAAAATGATCCTAAAATTACTAGTTTCTAAGTAAACCCCTAAAGTCTCCAATAAATAATCAATTTGTCTTCTTCAATAAAAATAACATAGAGAGACTGGTGGTTTGCATGATTACATTTTAAGAAATTACTAAAAACTGGCTTCAAATTGCAAAGAAATATACAATTATTTGGAAGTTGAAATTAAATTTTGCGTAGTTTAAGACAATACTTTCTAATTACTCTCATCGGCATCAGACATTATAATACTTATTGGGTTAGATACACCACTATCTGTAATACTTATAGAGTTAATTACACCAGTAACTGTAATACTCATAGGTTTAATTACACCATAGCTATAATACTCATAGAGTTGGATACACATATATCTGAAGTACTCATGGGTTAGTTACACTACTAGCTATGTTACACATATAGTTGTTTACACTAGCTATAGTACAAAAAAATCTCTTTTAACAAGTTTTTTGATGAAATAGTTCTATCGCTTACTCAAGTTCCAAAACAGTTTGGTAACCTACGGATCTCCCACCCATTTAGTTTTTGTCAGTGAAGACGTGTGTATTGAGTTTTGGATTACAGGCTTCTTAGCAATCTCTCCAGTACATATTATTGTCACCATTGAAATAAGAAACAAATATATCTTCTGTTAACAATCACGACTATAACGACATAATGAAAGATGGTAAATGAAATATGCAACCGTGTTCGATAAGTAACATTTGTGTGACAGAAAGAACTGTCAGTCACCTTTCCGACTAAAAGCACTTTTATAGAGATGCGTTCACCTTTACTTATACCATAAGATAGCCATCAATACTTTTACCACATTCTCCTAAATTTGCCTTTTACTTTAGGAAACTAAGTTTCTTATAATAATTTTTACTAAATACGTTTCCCTTATCTTGGGTTATTCTGTAAGTTTATATTGCAATTTGTATTTTTGCCAGTGCCAAAAAGGTTCGATTGGAAGAGCCTTCTATAAGCATACAGCTTAAGAAACATGAGTTCTATTTTGGTTTGAAAGTAGAGCAAGTTCGAATCCTGCGTTGGCCTGACTTTTTTAATTAATAGCCTATATTCGTATTTAGTTTTTGTAAAACCTATAGCCTATACATTATAGCATTGTGTAAAAAACAGACGACGAAAGTCTGAGTTTTCATGTTAATACATATCCACTGATATAATTTGTTAAAATACGTCAAACTTCTTTTATTTGAAAAAACCAAATATAACTTGCTGCCCACAATATCTGAAACTTTCAGAAGGCTGAATTACATTGAAGGTGTGCATGGAAATTGAAAACTTTAATCTAAAATGACTCGTCGAATGTCAAGAAGTAATATAAAATCTATAGGCAAATAGTTAATTATTGTAATTTGATCTTTCGTGTGTTTCTTAATTATAAGAATTAAGTTAATTAGTAAAGGTACAAACACGTATTTCTCAAGCAAAACCATGGAATAGTTATAAATAAGGTCAGTTTTCTGACATTTGAACTGCAAACAGACTTAGAAGGAATACGTTCATGATCTTTATAAATATAAATATGTCGATTTATAAATACATTATGGCAGAGCCTGTAAAAATATTATCTGACCAGCCGCTCATGGCTCAGCCTGCACAGTATTATCTACTCAGGCACGCATGTCTCAGTCTGCACAAGTATTATCAAACCAGCCGCTTATGGTCAGCCTGCACAGTATTAATCTGTTCAGGCAAGCATGTCTCAGGTTGCACAGTATTATCAAATCAGCCGCTTATGGTAAGGCCTTGCACAGTTTTATTGTCTCAGGCTCGCATGTCTCAGTCTGCACAGTATTATCAACCAAGACCGGCTTATGGTCAGCCGGCCCAGTATTACCTGACGAGGCGCTTATGGCTCAGCCTGCACAGTATTATCTGCTCAGGCTCGCATGTCTCAGTCTGCAGAAGTATTATCAAACCAGCCGCTTATGGTCACCGCTCATGGCTAGCCTGCCACAGTTTTATCTGCTCAGGCACGCATGTCTCAGTCTGCAGAAGTATTATCAAAACCAGCCGCTTATGGTTAGCCTGCCCAGTATTACCTGACGAGGCGCTTATGGCTCAGCCTGCACAGTATTATCTGCTCAGAGCACGCATGTCTCAGTCTGCAGAAGTATTATCAAACCAGCCGCTTATGGTCAGCCTGCCCAGTATTATCTGACCAGCCGCTCATGGCTCAGCCTGCAACCAGTATTAATCTGCTCAGGCACGCATGTCTCAGTCTGCAGAAGTATTATCAAACCAGCCGCTTATGGTCAGGCCTGCCCAGTATTACCTGAGACGAGGCGCTTATGGCTCAGGCCTGCCACAGTATTATCTTGCTCAGGACACGCATGTCTCAGTCTGCAGAAGTATTATCAAACCAGCCGCTTATGGTCAGCCTGCCCAGTATTATCAGACCAGGCGCTTATGGCTTAGCCTGCACAGTATTACCTGCTCAGGCTCGCATGTCTCAGGCTGCACAGTATTATCAAACCAGCCGCTTATGGTTAGCCTGCACAGTATTATCTGCTCAGGCTCGCATGTCTCAGGCTGCACAGTATTATCAAACCAGCCGCTTATGGTCAGCCTGCACGGTATTATCAGACCAGGCGCTTATGGCTCAGCCTGCACAGTATTATCTACTAAGGCACAAATGTCTCAGTCCCCATGCGCTTATGGCTTAGCCTGCACAGTATTATCAGAAGCATGTCTCAGTCTGCACCAGTATTATCAAACCAGCCGCTTATGGCTCAGCCTGCACAGTATTATCTGCTCAGGCTCGCATGTCTCAGTCTGCACAGTATTATCAAACCAGCCGCTTATGGTCAGCCTGCACAGTATTATCAAACCAGCCGCTTATGGCTCAGCCTGCACAGTATTATCTGCTCAGGCTCGCATATCTCAGCCACTATTATTATCAAACCAGGCGCTTATGGTCAGCCTGCACGGTATTATCAGGCCAGGCGCTTATGGCTTAGCCTGCACAGTATTACCTGACGAGGCGCTTGATGGCTACAGCCTGCACAATATTATCCACTAAGGTACACATTGTTCACACTGATATTAATTTAGAAATAAAAAAAAGTTATAATGCGCTTTAAACGAGACATATTTTCGTTTCTTTAAGGGGATCTACAAAGTTAACAATTTCTTACATCCCCTCCTTCTGTTAGGACTTAAAAGACTTAAATCTTTTGAAGTTCATTCACCTAAAGTTGTTTATATTTCTCATCAACCGCAGGTAAAAAACTAACATGACTCATTTAATTTAATATAATATTGTAAAAATTCCAATAATAACTAATTTTTGCAGTGCCTAAAAATTTATTTATCTTAATATACATAGTTTTTACAAAAAGATCGTTTAAAAAGTAATTAAAATTGCACTCAGCTTACATTTAATGTATTCTACTAACACACTGACGATGTGACGAATCAATGATTAGTTAACAACTTTTGCTTTATACCTAAGTCCATGTGAATTTCATTTTGTATAACCTGAAATATTGAAACCATGTTTATTTGGCATAATCAATACTCTGTAATAGCAAATATTTCAATAAGGAATTACTCCTTTTGTATATAATATTAATGCAATTATTAGAAATAAGACTGTGTGTGAGAGACAAGATGCATACCCCAATTTATTATCTATCCATGCAAATCGTTGTGTGATACTTACCAGATAAAGTATTAAAATGACAACAAAGCGTGGTTGTTAGTTTCGACTTCAAAGATTTATTTTCTGAGACGCTTTAAAACTGTGGACTACCGATGTATTAATAGACCACTGTTCATATTTGTAAAAATTACTGTTTAATATTATAAAGAAAAATTACTACTATAATAATTTTAGAAAAAGTTTGTCTCAAGAATGCCATAAGGAGATCCAGAAGAAAAGCTAGACTTTCAAACGGATTTTCTCAGTTACTATAATAACTACCTAGAATTAAGAACATCCATTATAGG
>NW_025777536.1:0-93995 GCF_021130785.1 Homalodisca vitripennis | reverse complement strand
TTGTGATATGATTGACTATTCGCTTCACTACGTATTTATTGATGATATATAGTAAATATTACTATTTTCCTTTGTATAAATTATAGATAACAGTTTTTAAAATTCATGTGCAATAGCTAAGTGTCGATGAAGCTTACCACTCAAGGGGATGGAAAATATAATTTCTGTTTGCCTGCACGTTACCTCGAGAACGAACAAAGATATAGACTTGAAATTTCGCATGAAGCTTTGTGGATGTACAGGAAAACATCCAGTTGTTTTATAATAGTGCACATCTATCCAATAAGTTTTGCCATTCGTTAGAGAATATTTCTAAATTTGTCTTATGGGGAACCATGATGGCAACGAAAAAAATATATTAAAAAACTCTATAAAAACCATCTATAACATAACATTTGAATACATGCCACAGTAGCAAATGCAGGTATAGACTTATGATGTAAACAACGTCAGCGAAGCATGTTAGATGACACGTGGTGTAGCGTACTCCTACCTCGTAAAAAATTGAATTTTTCACATTTATTTTATTATATATAGTGAAGGAGAAGGCATTATATATATACTATACACCAACATTACACACAGTAAAGGTAAACAGTATTTAACTTCATTTTTAAACAATAGGGCAAGCAATTCTAAACCTAGCACACATTTTATAGTTACTTTAATTAATATGATACTCACAATAAATAATTTTAAATTTAGAAATCAAAATTTACCTACAAGTTAATCGTACAGCAATGGGAACTAGGATGGCACCTTCCTATGCAAACCTATTTATGGGTAAGCTCGAAGAGGATTTTCTGAAATCTCAGCCACACAAAACCTCTCGTTTGGCTGAGATTTATAGATGATATTTTTGTGATCTGGGAACATGGTAAAACTTTATTGGAAACTTTTTTAAAACAACTCAATTTATTTTCATTTTTAAAATTTACTTCGAATTTTTCTTCTAAAACTGTAACCTTTTTGGACTTAGACATTTGTATACAACACGGCTATCTAAAGACAAAAATTCATGTAAAGGAAACTAATACCATGCATTACCTACACTATAACATTTGCCATCCTTTCACATTAAAAATTCCATACCAAAAAGCCTATCAATCCGAGCAAAAAATTTATGTTCAAACAACTCGGATTACCATCATTATATAGAAACATTATCTAAAGCTTTTTACTGCTAGGAACTACCCTACCAAGATTATTAGGAATCAAATTCACAAATCGAAAATAAATAACAACAGCAGCCATGAACAAAGAAAAAATTATACAGTTGATCCTAAATTTATTACGCAATATTTCCCGGGGCTAGATAAAACTAACAATATATTAAAAAACGGCCTACAACATTTTAGAATCATCCCCCTTGACAAATAGTTTGTTTTCAAAACCCCCGAGAATTATTTTTAGTAAAGCCCCTAATCTAAAGAACCTTCTGGTAAGACCTAAATTATTGCCTAACCAAATTCCAAATTCAGATGCTGATCAAAAGTTTTTAGGTTGCCATTCTTGCGAAGAACAAGCGTTGTGCTACATGCAAAATTCTAAATCCTTCTATAACTTTTACAAGTAGCACAACTAATAAAACATATCAAATTTCAAATAACATTAACTGTAAATCGAAGAATGTAATATATCAGTTGTCTTGCAAATTTTGTCCCCAAGGACTATATTGGTTTAACGACAAATCCCTTACATATTAGGATGAATAACCATCGGTCTTCATCCAACAGGAAAGACGACAAATTGGTTTCGCAACATGCATTGGCTCATAAAGAAATATTTAATAATTGTTACACATTAAAAGGGATTTGTAAAGTACCAGAATATTCTTCAAAAATTCAATTAGAAAATTTAGAACAAGCATATCAATTAGTCACTAAGTCAAAATTACCTTTTGGATTAAATAAAAAATGATCTTTTAAAATAGTCTAAATTAATCTAGCAAATCTAAAAACAAGGTATTGTCTATATTTAAATTAATTAATTTTATTAACGTTTTATGAATGTACAACTACAAAATTGTTAATATTTAATTTAATTTCATGCTGTTAGAACGTCTTTTTATATAATTAATCTAAATTTTCATTTTAATATAAATCCCTTTTTAATATAATATACCAAGGAGTTTTATAAAATTGCAAGTATAAATCAGAATAGAACATTTCAGCTGATTATAAAAATATTCATATGTTTACTTTTAATTCTTACATTATATACACTTTTTGTTATAGTAGAAATATTAATGGATTTGTATGAAGTCTTTTTCTTCTATTGTTTAAAGAAGCCTCTGAGAATTTATTTTCTGCATACAGTATATATATATATATATATAATATATATAATCTATATATATATATATATATATTATATATAATATATATATATATAGGCAAAAGGATTGATAGCCGCAGTATTCTGTCGATATTCAGTTTTAGTACAGGATGTGTCTTTCTTATTGGCTGATCGTTTTTAAGCCTAAGACTGCAGGGGATAAAAAATCTTTTTTGTCTAACTGAGCAAAAATATAGAAATTTTACTTAAGGATTAATTTCTACGTAAGATATATCGAGTTCGATGGTGATGCATACCCACCGGATGAGATTTGGCTGAGCGTTAGCGAACATGTTTTATATTGATCTTATGGTTGACCATGATGTTAAATATAAAATCGTAGGTAGAACAATTGAATCTGTAAAAAAATGCGAGACCTAACCATATAGTTTCTTAAGCAAGTGACATATCAACTCATGCATCGTAATTAGAAAACTAGCGTGCCACCACAGTGAAGTCTATTACGAGATAAGTAACTATACATCCAAATAAACGTTTAATGTTCTTGGTTTTTCTGGGTATATATTATGAATATTTAATATTTAAAATTAAATATATTTATATGAGTCCATGAGATTTTTTATTAATTTAACTGTACAACATTATATACAATATCAAAACAATGTGTATATGTAATGGATTACAATTGCATTTGTATAACCTTGATGTTGTTGCATGGGCAGCTATAAAATACTCCATCACTTCCCTGCACGATACGTCATTCAGGAAAGTGAAAGATCTTTAAATATGATACCACAGTTCAGTTTGCAGATGTTCCACTTACTTCTGGTTGTAAAGCTCTCCACTCGCTCTACCCGCACCACGTGACCTGGGACTCAAGGGGGCCATTTACCCATAAAAATGATTTTTTTTTCAAAAATTTTTTTTTTCTGTTTTTATTTCTTAAACATTCTGGAAGACATGTTTTGACATTTAAATAAGTTTTTATTGACTAAATCATGGTTTTTTGTATGGTTTTGTACATGCATACCACTGCCTGACTCCCATTTTTTCGCCTGCATGCAGAAACCTTCATTATTGCTACACCCAAATACAACTATCCAACAAAATTATTATTATTATACAATTATTATATAATTATTATATAATTATACAATATAACAGTGGTTGTTTCTCAGAGTTTTTGATTTGTTAGGTTGGCAATACCAGCCAGAAACAATCTGATTTTTTGTACTGGCAAGCAGAAAGCCAGCTGTTTGTGTTTTGTTTACTTCTCTAGCCTTGTTTTGTTGTGGTCAGTAAAACACAGTGTGTTAATTTTTGAAGTTTGCTTTTATTTTCAGTAGAAAAGCACAAACTATAAATAGTGAATTGATATTAGTTTTATATGTTAGTGGAAGTGTTTGAAGGACGGTGCTGTCTTCTTTGATTTGTTTTGAAGGTAGACAGATTTGTTTTGAAGAATTTTGGTGGTGAGCTTATGAATTTTTGTATTGTTAGTGAAAATGGCACCGATAAAACATTCTACTATTCAGAAAAGTGCTAGAAACTAAGAGTAACAAAAAACTAAAAGCTGCTTTAGCAGCCAGTAAAAGATGGGGGCAAGTGGAAAAAAACTTATAGGTCTACCACATCCTGTGATGATTCTAACCCTGTTCCCAGTTCTTCTTAAAAACATCTGAGAATAAGAGTGATTTAATTAGGTCTACAAAATCATTAGGCCTACCTACTATTAGAGTAAATGATATAAACACAGCTTTTACTAGGCGTAACTCGGAAGTTAGCTGCGAGGATAACACAAGCCTTCACGGCAGTACGCATAACACACCGGAGTACGCAGTGGTTGACATTAGGTGTTTGAAGCCTCTTGTTACTAGCCTAGCTTGCCCTCTATGCTTTCAACAAAATTTAGTTTTGAAGACATCAGACCAACGTGGGTTTGCAATAAAACTTACGATTTCATGTAGTACTTGCGAAGAATTAAAAGCTTCTTCTTTTACTTCTGATACAATTGATGAATCTAACAACTTTGATGTAAACCGTAGAGTTGTGAAAAGTTTTACAGCATTAGGAAAAGGTTATGCTGCTGTAGAAGCAGTTTTGTATGATTATGAACATGCCTATTTTGAGTAGCAAAACATTTCACAAGCATGCTTCAGTTGTAGCAAATACTGCCATTGATGTCAGTCAAAGTAATCTTGAAATGGCTCGAAAAAGAGTGCGTGAAGTATACAAAGAAATGGATTGTACTGTAACTGACGATTCTGTCATTGATCTCGGTGTAAGCTACGATGGATCGTGGCACAAGAGAGGCCATACATCCAATTATGGCATTGGATGTGTGATAGAGCTACAAACTGGCCTAGTCGTAGACTATTGCGTACTGTCAAAGTATTGTCAGGTGTGTGAAATTACTAAGACAGAGTTAGGTGAAGATTCTCCAGAATATAATATTTGGTTTAGTGGACATAAAGACTTGTGCTACAAAAAACTATGATGGGTCATCCCCAGCAATGGAAACAAAAGCTGCGGAAATCCTTTGGCAGAGATCTTTGACCTATAACTTTCGTTATGTCACTATTTTGTCGGACGGTGATTCTTCTGTATTTGGTCACCTCCAGAGCCTTCATATTTATGGAAATGAGTTAGTCCTAACAAAAGAAGAATGTGTTAACCACGTTGCCAAACGCCTTGGGACTGGGCTTCGCAATATTATTAAGACATGTCGTGCTAAAGGTATAACCCTTGGTGGCAAAGGCTACGGAATGCTCAAGGAAACAACAATTATAAAACTGAACAAAATATTTACAAGAATAGCATCCTTAGGAATAAAGATGACATTTCTAAAATGAAAAGTGACATACTTGCCACTTTACATCATTGTACATCCACAGATGAAGCGCCTCGCCACTCAAAATGTCCTGATGGAGAAAAGAGCTGGTGTTTTTACAAAAGGGCGCAAGCTACAAACGTTACACCTGGTCCGCATAAGGACAACTTGGGTACTGCCATCACGCCACAGGTTCTCAGACACATCTTTCCTGTTTACCAAAGGTTAGTGGCAAAGGATTTGTTGGAAAGATGTGTAAAAGGAAGGACCCAAAATGCAAATGAGAGTTTGCATGGTACCATATGGAAAAAAGTGTCCCTAAAACAAGAAACGTTTCGAAAAAGACTCTTGAGGGCGCAGTAGCTGAGGCTGTTTCACAGTTTAATTTTGGAAACTCTGTATTTTCATTGAGCATGAGTGCTGCTGGAGTCTCTCCTGGAAGGTTCAGTGGTAGAATAATAAATATCAGAGACAAAAAGAGAGTTACTAGCACTGTGCGCAAGAACAATCTGCATTACAAGAGATATCGAAGGAATTTGAAGCTGAAGAAGCAGAGACTAGAAGACAAGAAGAAGAAGAAAGAAGGGCCTACTTATGGAGCAGGGAACTTCTAGGAACTTATATCCTTATAAGTAAGTGTTTAAAACTAAATAAAATGTAAGAATTGTGTCAAGCTTTTGTTTTTTGGACTTTTCCGAAAGTTTTAAATTTCTGTGTTTTGCGTCGCAGGAAACACTCTAACTTTTTTATTTGTTAATATATCAACTTGAAATTTTTTATGTACTCTCCTAGATACTTTATCTACACACTGTAGCATGGAAATTACAAAAATACTACAAATAACCCCACAAAAAAAATCTTTTTGAAATTTTTTTTTTTAAAAACCTGACTTTTTGAGGAAAAAAATTTTTTATGGTAATAAATAACTGAATTTATTAAAACCCATGCTACAGTGTGTAGGTATTTGCTTACCCTACAATTAAAAAAAAGAAATACTTAATTATCTATAATACTAATAAAACTAGAGTGTTTCCCGTCGTGAAAACAAAAAAAACTGCTCTCCCCCCCTAAGGCAATGGGTGGGGGGGAAAGAAAGTTTTTTCATTGAAATTTTTTTTACAAAACTAACCAGGTTATAATAAAATAGTCAAATTAAAAAAAAAATTATAATTAAAAAACTTTTGGTTTTGGGTAAATGGCCCCCTCAAGTGACTGACCACCACTTCAATCTAGTGGGTAAGTACGAAGGGGAGGAGAGTACGGAGTTTAGCGTTAATTTAATGACCACCGGCTCATGATGTATGCAGTAGGATTAAAAATATTTTACCTGACCACATAGATCAGTCATACATTTTGAGATCTATCTCCGTCGAGCATAAATTTTAATTTTAGTTCTACTATATCTAATACAAGAACAAGTAACTTGAATCCATTTTATACAAATTAGATAAGCGAAACGAAGTGATTACTCCAGTCTGTTTATCCATAAATATTTATCATATATAAATTAATAATTTCAAAAATTTCACTAAAAGAATAAGCTCTTACTATTATCATAAAATAAAATCTTAAAAAATAATAAAGTATCTGTTTAAAATATTTTCTTAGTGGATTTAAATAACATATCACATATTTCATTATGTCCCGTAAAAGGGACAGGAAAATTTTCATAAAAAAGAACGTTAAAATAACATATTCATCCATGTTAAAATCCCATATCCCAGTTGCCTAGGTTCAGTTCATTTTTGCAGCTTAGCTTGTGTTTCATCAGGATCTGCAATCTGGATATAGACTGTACGTTGTCCACTATGGTGTTTTTCTTATTTTTCATATCCTTATTACAAACCATACTCGACTCTACACAATTTATGGTAAGCTTTAATATCTTTTTTTAAAATAGTTCAGTGAATGGTACTACTCAATGCCCACCTCAAGAGTGTGGGTGTCTGAGTTCTTCAAAGAACCAGGGTATCTCACTTGCCGGGCGAGCATGTTACCGCTACACCACAGAGCCCTTATTTTATACAATTTAATCATTTTATATTTGACAGTTTCTGTCAGTGTATATAAGCAAACGAACATATGATCCAAATACTTGTCAAATAAATTTTTACATTTATTAAATTTGTATAAGTGTAAATAGCCTAATTTAATTTCCAATAAACACTAAACCTCAAAATTACTTGCTTGCTTGGGTCTCTCATTTGCCGGGTGACCATGTTACCACAATTCCACAGAGCCCTTGCTTTGTACGATTCAATTATTTTGTATTGTACCGTTTCTCTCACATATTTATACAATTATTTAATCTAAAATATGACCGGAAGGCCGAATATTTGTCGAAAACGACTTTTAACATTTATTTAATATTTATAAACGGCAATAGCCTGTTATTCAAGTCATCTGACAGTTATTTGCCATTCCCATCATATGTTCAGTTTGCTTATTTAAACACATATGTGACAGAAACTGTCATATACAAAATAATTAAATCGTACATAGTAAGCGCTCTGTGATGTAGTGGTAATATGCTCGTCTAGCAAGTAAGACACCAGGGTTAGAGTTCCGGCGGAGCAAGTAATTTGTGTGGTTCAATGTGTATAAAAAATTTAATCAGGCTATTGCCACTTATACACATTTTTTAAATGTTATAAGTCGCTTGAAAATATGTGGCATATGTGACAAAACAGTCAAATACAAAACAATTAGATTTTTTGTTCTAGATTTCACAATTTAGATTAAGGTACACTTTAATCCATTGCCCCAGGTATATCAGTATCGCATGAATTAACTACGGGTATAAATAAAAATTTTAATAAATGACAAGATTTAAAATACTGATGCCATTTAATTCCTAGACATTAATGTTTTTCTTACTCTACCAAATGGTAATTTTAAAATATTTTAAGTTTTTAAAATACAATTTATTTTAAAGTTCTAAGCCTAAATGTTTCTAATTATATTTACTCTTAATTTAATATTATATTTTCTCTAATAACAACAGATTAACGTTTATGATTGTAGATGGTCTGTCAATCGATTAGTCTCTGTCCAACTTAATGATGTAGACAAACATATTAATTTGAGAAAAAGATTTACTCTTAATTGGAAATTTAATATTAATTATAACAAAAAAACAATCAAATGTTGAAACCAAAAAACCCAGGAGAAGTCGTAAATGTTAAATAAAGTGAGTGTACGCTGATTCTTTAATACAACAAAATATCGAGTACAATATGTTCGGAACTGTTAAAGGTAATCAATATTAAGTAACTAACGCATTAGATCATTAGTGTTGAACTGCATTAAAACCAGAAGCCGCTCACTAACTCCCATTATTGTAATGTCATCGTATTGTAACGGTTAAACCTATATTGTGTGTGTGTGTGGTTGAGTGTGTGTGTGTGTGTGTGTGTGTGTGTGTTCTCAGTGTCTTCGTCATTTTATAATTGTGGAGAGTAAAAAAACCTTAAATATAAGTAGTTTAGTGGAATGCCACGAATTGAAGGCACATTTCCTTTTAAAACTCACGTAACAGTCAGTTTTGTATGAACATTTTTAAGTTTTTGTATCCAGTAATTTTGTATTTTACATCCTTCTCCAGAATATAAACTTGGCCCCAGTCATTATTTTTTAGAAGAAGTTTATAAATAAATAAATACTTAGTATTTTGAGACACGGGAAAATGGTAAACAGACAGTGCTTAAAAGATATTATTTTTCAAATAGGCCTTAAGTGGTATTGCAAAAACGCCCTTTCTAAGCAAAAAATGAGTTGTGAACTTCAGAATTGTTGCAATCATGAATATTTATGTAACAAGTATAATAATACGAGGTGTGATCAAAAAGTTCCAGGACTTTTTATATACTATGGGAATGCAATGTCTCACAGCGATGAGGTTGGCAGCAATGTATTCCCTGACTCAACAGTAACACAGCTGTGTTTGCAGATCAATCATAACATCACTGAAAGTAACATTAGCACAGTTTGTTTGAGATTAGTTTTATAGAGTTTGGCTATTTTTTTGTTTTATGAAAATGAATGTGAAAGAAGAGCCACGTGTTTGTGTGAAGTTTTGTGTGAAACTGAACAAAACGTTTTCTGAAACCTTTTTGATGTTACAAGAGGCTTTTGGTGAAGAATGTCTAAGCCGATCATGCTGCCATCAGTGGTTCAAGAGGTTTAAAGATGGCCGAACATCCACAGACGACAATGCTCGTTCCGGACGCCCTTCAACGTCAATCAATGATGACAATGTTGCTAAAGTGAACGCTCTCGTATGATCAGACCGTCGATTAACAATCCGTGAAATGGCAGAAGAGTGTAACATTTCATTTGGGTCATGTCAGGAAATGTTAACTGAAAAACTTCAAATGCGTCGTGTTGCAGCAAAGTTTGTGCCAAAACTGTTGACTGAAGACCAAAAAACAACACTGAATTCATGTTTCTGAGGAACTTCTTCAAAAGGCAAATGATGACGAAAGCTTCTTGGATCATGTCATTACGGGAGACGAGACATGGGTTTTTGGTTACGATGTGGAAACAAAAGCCCAATCATCACAATGGACATCAAAAGGCTCTCCAAGACCCAAGAAAGCACGTCAAGTCAAATCAAATGTGAAGGTCATGCTTACGGTTTTCTTTGACTGTAAAGGTGTTGTCTACTATGAATTCCTTCCACAAGGTCAAACAATTAATCGTTTTGTTTATCTTGATACCCTCAGAAAATTGCGTAATGCTGTGAGAAGAAAGAGACCTGAGATGTGGCAAAGTGGTGATTGGGTCCTTCACCGTGACAATGCACCTGTTCACTTTGCATTAGTTATCCGTGACTTTTGTGTAAAAAACGCAATGACTGTCATTCCACAGCCCCCCTACTCACCTGACCTGGCTCCAGCAGACTTTTTTTCTCTTCCCGAAGCTCAAGAGACCCCTGAAAGGACGAAGATTTCAAACAGTTGACGAAATTAAAGAAAAAAAGACGGAGATGCTAAACACCTTTACAAAAGAAGAGTTTTCTGGGGCCTTTGATCAGTGGAAACACCGGTGGGAAAAGTGTGTAGCTTCCCAAGGGGAGTACTTTGAAGGAGACAAATTCGAATAACCTGTATGTTGTATGAATAAATGTATAAAAATTCAGTCCTGGAACTTTTTGATCACACCTCGTATACCGGAGCCGTTTCTAGAAGTATAACTCTATGACGGCCATGCTTATTGCTGGTATTTATGCTATTCCAATCTTTGTTTCAAATAATTTGGAAACTAACATACTTTAGACACAACGTTAAGTTAGTATTTGCCATGAGACACAAATACCGTTGAATACATTCGTAAATAAATTGATTACGAGCCTGTAACTTATATCTGTGACATGTAGTAACTCATAAAACACTGTTCTTTTTTTAATACTCTAGATTAAGTAAATTTATTATGTTTTTGTGTGGTATACATTCAAATGTATTTCAAAAATAGTTGGATTTGAATTATATCACTAATTTAAACATGTTATAGCTCAAAACTAAAAAAGTGAGTTTTATTTGTAAAAATATTCGATAAATGTATTTAGAAACTTTATAAATATCTAATAATTAATAATTTTTTTCAATTTCTATATAAACTATTACTTAGACGATTTATTATCATTTATTTTCTTTTATGATTGTTTAACCAGCTATACTCAAGGCCAGGGGAGAATATATATGCCAAAATGGCAGCAAAACTAAATGTTAATTTACAAGGTGGTTTTGTAACCAAGCGTTCCAGATATAAATATTAGATTCTGAGAAACGTATTTATTTTCGTAGTTGATTTGTTTACTATTAATTACATAGTTTGATAAACCTAAAAGTTATAAAACAAGTAAAAATGTTTACTTATTTAATTCCTTATAATAGACTTGTCCACAAAAGAAAATATTCACACATGCTACTTATGATTTATGTTTGTAGGTTAGTGAGGGTGTAGAAGGAAACAAATTTCAAATGAATGGTCAAGTATTCATAGAGATTTTAACTTAATTGATAGCCTTCCACCCCAGGTTCCCGTAAAACCAATATCTACCCAAGAATATTTGTTTCCATTAAATAAAATATTATCAATGTAACCGAACTTATTTTATAACACACTAAAACTTTATTATTGAAATTCAAAGTTTATATTTTATTATTTTACATTTACTAAGAACAGCCTCCAAATTAAGGATTAAAATTAAATTAGTTTGTAATCACTGAAATTTCTTCACTTCAGTGAAACTCGCAGAACAAAAAACTTCGTAACCAAAATAAATACACTTTTTAAATGCGACATAATAACACATGTATCATATTAAAATGGGCTACACATTAGACATTTGCATGCAACTTCAGGTAATCCTGCGTTATGTGTACACCTACCTTATTCTTCATCATAACGGTAACACAGTAAAGGAAACTTCTTATATGGCATGCCAAGTGCTCTTGAGACAGGTTTTGGTCAAGATATTCCCATATTCAGATCCAATTCGGGAAAATTGAAAAGTGTGTGTGTCGAAAAGAGAGATTAGTTATGGGAAAGTTATTCTAATAATTGAATGGTTATACATTATTGGGATTCGTAGTAGTTTATTCCGCGTTACTTAATGCATAATAACTCCTATTACGATTGTAATTTATTAGAGGCATAATCGTGTTGGATATAGAATCAAAATCATTCTTCTTATCAAACTGCATAATAGGAATTCTTCAATATCAAAAGTAAAATATAAGGTATACCCCCAGCAAACATAGTTCTCTTCATAAAAAAACTTATGCACTCTACAATAGTAGTCCAGTCTCAAATTTAGGTGGTTAATATTATGAATTCGAAAAAATTTATATAACTGATGTTTTTATATATGGATAATAAATACTTTACTGTCTCGTCTTATTTTTAATATGTCCAAACTTTTACCTATTAAATAGTATGTTCTGACATGTTAAAAAATGAAACATTGCATTTAGAGGATTGATATATTCTTCCTCAGGTGTGATGATTTATAATGTTTTTTTAGCATACTCCGAAATTCTTGAACTAAAAATTTTGTTCAAGAATCGTAAACAAAATATTATACTATTTTTAGATGAATAACAATATGTTTATAGAAAAACATTTACATCTATGTAAAAATATTGAAAAAAATTAGCCCAGAAATCCTGATTTAACTATTGAACTTGGTGAAAAACATATTGTGATAAGGATTATTGTGTGCCAGACTAGGTGGTGCTGGTAATGAACTAACTTACTCGAGGTGGTTGCTACAGAAGAGGAGTTAGTACTAGATTCGACCGAAGTCGGAATTGTGATTGAAAGTTCATTAGTCCAAACCGCAAATAAGTTTATTACTACTGAATGACTTAATCGTTCGTACCTTTCTTTTCATTACATTATTTCTTCAGTTTTAAATAAATAACAGGTTTTACAATTTTAGTGATAGGTAGTAAACACCATTCATGTTGTTAATACAAATTATTGCAAGAATATACTTTTTATCGAAGATTAAACAGATAATCTAGAAATTTAAGGATAGATATATTGATCAGTAAGTAATATAGGAATTTCCCCTGCCAATAATATAGTTAAATACCCAAATTGTGGATATCTTATCCTCAGAGCTTAAGGTGAATTTATCCGGAAGTCAGTAAAAATTCTTACCCTCAATATCTCTATATTAGTATTTCCTGGATTTGTGGATAAATATTCTCATGAAAACTGTTTCTGCTTCATTGAATAATTCCATTAAGTAATGACGTGTTTGTTAGGAATGTTTTATTTAGTTAAATATGCTAATATATTTCTCAATTACAGCAGAGAATTTTTAGTTTACCTCAATTAAAAGATGAGCTTTAGTGAATAAATGATTGATTCCACCTGAGACGTGAGGTATGTGCTATATTTACTAATGTAAAAGGTTGAATAATACTCTAGTCCCTGGTGGCATGCTTTAATATAATCATAATATGTTTTGGATACAGGGCCCACTGATGTATTCAAGGACCTGATTTTGTTTTGTCATGCACTTATGTTAATTGCATGGCAACATAGTGGGAATTGTGAGATTATCCAATTCAAAATTTGTCTATAAAAAAATATTAAATGTTTTGAAAGGAGTCTCATAAAATCTCTTATATTTTGAAATTTTTGTGAAACTTGCATATTTTCGTTTCTTCCTTCGTTAAATAATCGAATTTCAGCAGCTGATGTAATCCAAACTGCTTAAAAAGTATTAATAATCTTTAACAATATTAACCGTAACTAAATCTAACATTCGCTATTTGATTATATTTATTATTTTACGCACTTGTTAAAATCAATAAACATGGTTTATAATATTAAAAGATTATGCTCAACAATTTATTGCTGAGGGAAATATTAGTTATAATACACAATAAAAACTATTTTTTATGTTTGTACAGATTCGTAGGCTCCTGCCCTCATAATCCATTGCACTTCCGTCAAACGTCATCTAATATATAATAACGTTTTTAAAGTAGTGAGTATTTTAATCGACCCTACACCCTGTTCTGGAAATTAGCAAGTGAATAGATTCTGTGAGGTTAAAATAATATAAATCTTTGAAAATCCCCCTGATTCTTTTCGACTGTGCTACAGTTACAACTTACCATTATTTATCAATACCAACTTGGCACAAGAAGTGATAGATACTTTAAAATGCTATTACAATTTATGCAATTATTTCCTTTTTTAATGAGTTTTTATTGAAGCATATCGCCATTTGATGTCGCTATCCTGTTTATGTCTGTCTATACGCACAATAAATTTCAAAAAAGTTTACCTCTACTACCTCAACATCTGTATTGAAAATGACAAACATCGGTCTATTATTATTCAGAATTGATTTCCGTTGAATTAGTGACCAGATAACATTAGATTTTATAGCTATATAAAAAGCGTCCAACACTTTAGTATAATGGAGCAATTAGTATTACATCAGCTTCTGCAATTGCGAGTATATAACGAAGCAAGAAACAAATTTATTCAAGTTTTAACACCTTTAAAAATATAGGAGATTTTATGAGACTCCTCTCAAAAACTAATTAATATAGCATTATCGATTTTAAGGAGTAAACATTCCTCGGTAAAATTGCTTAACCAAATCACGTTATAGTTTTATTACGTTGTATTTCAAATAGTAATATAAAAAGTAAGAATGTTATAGTGAATAAAACAGTCTAAGATATATGTATTTATAAAACATAACAAACAAGTCAATTTAAAGTTTACTTACTTTTTGCTGGTTTTAAGGATAAACGTGTTTGCCATAAATAAACATGTGCATAGCTACTGCATCTATTGCCATTACAGATCTGCAGTATTAGTGTCAGTAACAGGTAATTTAGTGGAAGCCTATTACGTATTAAATACTGTTACTTCAGTAACAGCTGGGCTGAATGATTTTTTTGTTCTCATGGATTTTTGGTTTTGGATGACTTGGTAACAGTAATAGCCTAGGCCATTTCATGCAAGCAATGATGCTATGAATGGAAATATCACTGCACTATACAATATTATTATGCGATATAAGTAAGGTTTAGAATAGGTTATCGCAAATATATTACTAGTAGTACCAAAGTTAAACATGACCTTTACAAGCGCTTACGTGATCTGAGCTTGAGTTTTGGGTACTATCTCAAGGGATATTTTCCCTTTTCACCAGCAGTGTGGGTTGGTGCGTCATCAGGCTATCACTGATGGCCAGAAGCATTTCCGATCTTAGATCACGACCAAAACCTTACAACGTAATATGACGTCAGAGAAGCTGAACGATCTGGGACGTGATCTGAGATGAGGAAAATACCCATCACAAATGACGAGCTTCTCACTGCTGGAGATAAAGGAAAACATCCCTGGAATATTAATAGGTAAAAGATTGTTACGGAATGTGCATTGCGGATAACGTGTTTGAAAAGGGAAAGATCTTTTAATAACTTGATATAGTTTAAAATTTTTTACATCTATCCCCTGATAACACTTTGAAGGAGGTGTACAAGTGCAGTTTTCTCAATAATAATTAAACTAAGAAAGATTGTTGTGTAATTTTTAAATTGCAAAAATATAGACTTGTTTATAGCTGGCCTTAGTTAGCTTATTTTTTGTCACTTCTCTGTTCGTAAATATATGAAGCTATCCACAAGTCAAAGCGGAAGCTGACGCAAAGAAAAATCTTTCGTAGGTATAATACGAGAGGGTGTGAAATTTTTCAGAGTTTCCTAATACTGTTTCCTAATACAGGTTACGAGAATGTTCCATCTGAAGTCACGATACAAATTTTAAACAACAAAGAAATAATTAAAACCCAAATTATTCTCTTTTATATACTTTTTAAATTATTAAGAGCAGTATGAAGAAAAATGAGATCTACTGAGATGGTGAGTACACAAATACTATCATAGTGTCAAGAAGAGTGATTGAATTTTTTCTTTTGGCACAAATTTATATCCTACCGTACTTGTTAGTAAATTAAAAATATCTAAATTATTACTAAAAGTCCTACAACAAATATAAATTTACGTTTATTACACGAATGCATATGTATATGACTAATTTTTTAACTTGAGATCACCCCCCGGACTTGTAAATGTACTATAAATGACCAGAAAGATAATTTTTTCTGTTCGCAAAATAATAATGAAAGTGTGTCGTTTGTTAATAGGAGTATAACGTCTATATATCAGAATTGACAATTAGAATTCATGTTTTTAGAGCTATTTCCCAATTTTTTTGTGTGGACTGATATAATCCTAAAAACACTAATCAATTTATTTTCAGAGAGGGCTAGTTTATTAACACTGACCATAGTATCCCGCTGAGTGTTTGAATGTTTTACTTGTGTACACGACTATAGCCTGTTATATTCGTTATTAAATAAAAAATATCCAACGTGTTAGTAAAATATTTGTCAGTTAGTCCCAAAAATATACAAATGAGATTTTACTTTCTTAAATGTTTATTATCTGTGCTTACTAAGAATTTTCGACCAGGTAAATGACTGATAAATGTATACTTTTTAAACTTAGTTGTAACTCTTCTGTAAAATAATAGCAAGATATCTCTTTTCAATTCATACAATAATAATTAAAAGAAGTAGTTATTTAATAGGATTATAATGTTTATATAATAGAATATAATTGTAACATTAATATTTTTGTTCTTTTGTATAGCAGATTTTGAAAAATAACGAATAACCCAAGTAGCTCAAGTATGAAAATCAGTCATGTACGTATACATGTATACAAGCGAAGAGTGAATAGCAAGGAAAATCACTTCAGCAGAGCTTTTAAAATTTAATGAGCCTAAGTTTACACGGCTTATTCGTAAAACATCCTCCACAAAGTTGCAACCTTTTAACAGGTTATCCTGAAGTAAAGGAGTGCTTTAAACTAGGAGGAGTTTTCAACCAACTTAGATTTTAATTTACTGCTTCTACCATCGTGGGGTTTCCTCCCCCTTGTTTTTTTATGTAAGCATAATTCTACGTTTTATGTTTGATCAAAAATGTTGTTTTTATATACTTAGGTATGTGTGTGAACTAATCAATATTTATACATTATTAATGTATATATTAATATGCTTATACGATTGGTTGCATATTTCTAGGATAGTGTCTTTAATCAGAGAAAATAGATTCTGTCACCTCATAAATCAATGGATGTTTTTTCTCTGGATTATGACCTATTTATGAATATGTTTGGTTTTTAAGGTAAAAAGTAACTTGGTCATTGTATACTTGATGAGAAATAAATATGAAAATGTTACAATAGATTTATTTATTCTGAAATATGGGATTGTGTACATATAAACCGTATTGATGCTTTATAACTAACCATCACGATATTTAATTAGTTAAGCGTTTAGCCGAGTATTTAAAAAAAATTCTATATATATGTATACCAGTTTGCATGAACTATACTATTTTAAGATAACTCAAAGAGATTAGAGATAAACTTCTTTCGAAACTCCATCTCTTCAACCTCTAGTAATACGATTTAAAATGATAAAACGTCGATCCATTCATGGATGCTACGTGGGGCCTCTTGTTGTACTCATGTTATTTTATTATTAAATAGGTTATGAACACAAAAATACCTTTTAGAGTCATCGAGTCTCAAAACGGTGATGTAAAACCAAAACGTAACTATAACTTAAGTTTTCCTGTTTACATCACATTAAAGCATTTCTTAAAAAACTTATATTTGTAAGGTATTTGACCCCATGTCTAGGGCCATTTTCAATAACGTATGTGTCAACATATGAACCTTAAGCAACCGAGTTTTGTTAGCTATGACACCTGTCACAAACAGATTTACATCATGTTTAAGATTTAAACCGATTTGCAATAATTTTCCTTTGTATATTCATGGAATCCGAGTTAAACGTTTCAAATGAATAAAAACTCATAAATAAAAGGCCTGAGAGTATATATAAACCTTTACTAATTTATAAGTCATATTATTAGTAAAAGAATCAGTCTTCAAGATGTACAGGTATTCTTTTAGTATACAAAAATATGGTTTTACCTCATTTCGCATATTGGTGTAAGCTTCCCTATATAATTTCGGTAAACACTATAAACTACTGGCATTCGTGAATGGAACCCCTTTTTATTTCAAGGTGTTTCAGACTTTTTACCTGGATCTGAAGTGTTACTTTGTTTTGAGACTTAATAAGCATTGATAGTTTTGCAGAAAACTTCTTAATTACTTCAAAAAATGAAAGATGATACCATTGATTTGTTCGTTGTTACATGTGTTACTGACTTTTTGTATCAATGAACAGCGGAAAATGTCTGGAAGAATTGTTTTATTTAACTATAATAACTGCGTTAGCGTAAGTATGTAAATAAGGGACATATGATGATGGTAACTATCTTATGTCTCCTTCGTAACAATAGTAGAGGTTGGAAACATAGCATAGAGAGTAATTTAATTACTTATTGTTGAATGTATGTTGACAAAGACGCTTTGCATACAATGGTGCATGAGCTGCACTTCTAAATTATCGAATGCATTTCAATAAATCTGGAGTACAGCTCATACAATTTATTTGTTTCGTATAGTACGTTCCGAGCTCCAGGTAGATCGAAATCTATCGAGGATAATACGGCAGCTAAGCTGAATCAGGTATAGATTATAGTAAATATGCTGGGGGATAACGAGATCTGTGGATAAGACCTAATTCTTGGACCGGGTATTTCTCTACTGGACTTTTAAAATGTTTAGTATACACCAGAGGACGGTATGGGATGCGGAGATTCTTAATTTTTGAAACGACTTTCATTAAACTCACGAATAGAAGCTTAGTAAACGATCGTGATATTTCCCTGGAAGATCGATGTATCCCAAATAGATTACTTATATAGTAGAAATATTGTCATGATAACAAAGCATTACTTTCTCACTAAAGTGCAAGTATAAGTAATGTGAGGCAGGTAAATTGAATTCATTGCTTGTAACTTACGGTTTTGGATTCCATCTTTATTATAAATGTTTTACTATTATGTTCTATCAACATTAGAAATATTGAAGTGTTAACTTGCAAATGCCACTTTGAGAATAATGGCAGAAACAGTTACGTAATACAAAATCAGGTGTTTAAGAGAAATATGTATGGATTAGTTCATCCTCCGTGTGTTTTAGTTTAACATCTGTATTGATGGAAACTTTATTTCACATAAATGAGAGACTATTAGAAGTTTCGTTAATTACATAGTGCTTCCATGTCCTAGTTTGGCCCCACAGTGCCATACTTAGAGTTACCTCTAATCAAGGAAGTGTCTGACAACTTTGTATTAGTCTGGTAGTTTTATAAAGCTCATTTAGAATGCTACTGGTGTTTACATTAAGTGGCATATTCGTAAGGTAGACAGTACCATCTCAGTGAAATATACAATAGGTTAGAAGTACGATAAGGCCCCATGTTCTATCTGTACTTGTGGAAGAATCTCATATTTATACAAAATAATGAGAAGCAAATCTTAACACATTTGTTTGTGGATGATTCCCATGACAACTATGCTAAAAGACTATATGAAAAGAGGGAATTCTAATACCAAGTTATAATATTTCCAGCATATTCGTCAGTATTCCTATATGTTTATTTTTATACCGATTTTTTGATTAGGTGTTGATTTAAACATTTGTAGTGAAAAAACATACTTCCATTACGTTAGATGTAATACAAATCTGTTTATAAATCTCACTCGATAAAACTCGATGTGATAAAAATATGATCCATAAACTCCATAACCGCGCCCGTTCTATCTATTATGTGATTATCATGTTGCGATCATCATGTATTGTTCACTTAGGACAAGAAGTTATGGAACTTTTTATTTTACTAGTCCTAAAAAACTTGATTATTTAACATGGCTAACAGTCATCCTCCACTGTAAACTAGACCTACGACTAAACGTTTTTATCCACACATCTATAAATTTAGAGTTAGAAAAATGCCTCGTTCCTGGACATACATTGGATTGTCCCAATTTTAAGCACATATTGCATTTTGGTATACTCATTATAGGTTTAGCTGGCAAGTAAATAACCAACGAAAAGAACCGTTCTGTCGACAGCGTTAGGGATATAAAACTAATGTATAACTGTTTGCTAACGCTCAGTCTAATCTTACGGTGAGACATTGTGTCTAGTGATTCTTCTCTGATGCAGCTTCATGCAAAATTTATTTTATTTGATAGTTCATTCTTGAAACATTGTGTGGATAGACAGACAGACGAAATATTTTCAACCACTCCAGTTATATACTTTGTACCGTAAATTAGTTAATTAATTTTCATATAATGTAAATTTCGCAACCTAGTCAGCCAGTATAATTTAATATTATTTTTATCCAATGTTCCGGAACTAAATTATTGGGCGGAGTAACTACCTAATTGGCACGCGTATGAATATTTTCTTCTAACCCTTGGTAGCAGTCCAACTATTGTGACCGAACAGACCTCGCGCGCTTTGTCCATAAGTAAAATTTATCTTTTCTAAGGTAACCATGTACACAAATAATCGAATTTTTGAACATTTTTTTTATTTTCCTATAAAATTTCTCCGTGTTTTTCTGAACAATTTGATATATAATACATATACATTAGTCAAATAATAAGCTAGGAAAAATAGAAATACATTGTTCAGTCAGTGACAATTATTCTACTTTTCGAGTATGCACTAAGAGCCCAGTAGCATGATTTTATATAGTAAGCTGTAAGACAGGTGAACAGTTGTATTCTGTAGCCTTTAGATTTGTCTGTCTATTCCATCTGTCAGCATTATTTAGAACAGCTGATTGTTCAAGTGACAATACTTTTGTAATATTGTTTGTTTACATAAACAGTGTTTGTATTTAGTGAGCTAACTGCAGTGTTTAGTGTATTTACAATGCCTAGAATAAGAAAGTTTGGAAGAAATAAGTATAAAGGTAACCAGTTTGATTCACAATCAAAATCAACAACAACACCTAACATATCCAATGTTAGTAGTTCTCCAGTTTCTAACCCTGTCTCAAATGTAGGCTCTAGGCCTAGTTCTCCTGATGATGGTGAGGTAAGATGTTTTGATCTTTCTGCTTCTGAGAATAAGCTTCGATATGTGAAACTGTGTGGCAATAAATGTGATTACCTACCAGGTAAAAATACCAAAGGGAATTTCATTATTGACTTGGAGGTGTTTGAACAATAACCTATCATTATTTGTAAAATGCAGTGAATGTGATGGCACAAATTGTGTTGAAATAGTTGAGAAACCTATAAATAGGAAAGGTCTATCTGTTATGTTGGTTTTGTTATGCAGTATCTGTGGATCTGAAAAGCCTTTTTACAGTAGTTAGATAACACCAAAAAATTTATTTGACATCAATGTGCGCTGTGTTTATGCCCATCGTTCTATAGGAAAAGGTTAAAGCAGCAGCGGAAACATTGTGCGCTGTAATGGACCTGCCACGACCACCTACCAGATTTCAGAAATATAATAAAATAATTAGTGATTCAATTAAAGAAGTAGCGGAAAATATAATGATTGAAGCTGCTCGTGAAGCAATAGCAGAAAATGACGATGACCAAAAATATAGCTGCATGTTTCGATGGGACATGGCAGAAACGAGGGCATAAATCACTGAATGGCGTGTTTACCGTTACAAGTATAGACACTGGCAAGGTATTAGATGCTGTTTGTTTATCTAAATACTGTTGCTGTAGTATCAAAAAGAGATTGTCTGATACACATGATGAACAATGTACCAAGAATTTTGAGGGTTCTAGTGGTGCCATGGAGGTAGCTGGAGCAAAACAAGTTTTTGAAAGGTCCCATACTCGAGGATTACGCTATGTAAAATATTTGGGTGATGGTGATAGTAGTGCTTTTCAGTCTGTTATTGAGTCTAAACCATATGGTGACGATGTAATAATAAGCAAATTGGAATGTGTTGGACACATACAAAAAAGAATGGGGAGTAGATTGCGAAGGCTCAAGACAAAAATGCGAGGTGAGAAGTTATTGGACGGAAAACCTCTGGGTGGAAAAGGAAGATTGACAGATCAGGTGATTGATAGCTTACAAGTGTACTATGGTAAGGCTATTCGAGACAACACTGATAGTGTAGAAAATATGAGAACAGCAGTTTGGGCCACTTACTTTCACAAGATCTCCACTGACGACCTACCGCAACATGAACTGTGTCCAAAGGGCGTACAGTCCTGGTGCAAATACCAAAGGTCAAAAATTACTGGTGAAAGGTACAACCACAAGCACAATGTACCAGAAGCTGTGATGAATGTAATAAAACCTATATTTCGAGACCTCACATCATCAGAATTATTGAAAAAATGTGTTCATGGCCGAACCCAAAACTGCAACGAATCGTTAAATAACGTGATTTGGACCAGAATACCAAAAAACAATTTTGTAACCTTATCTACACTAAAAGTAGGTGTATGGGATGCCATAATAACATTCAATACAGGAGCCCTAGGAAAAGTTCAAGTGTTACAGAAACTTTGCAATGAAGCTGGTAGAAACTGTGTTATAGGCCTACAACATATCGACCAAATAAGGATTTTGGAGGCTAAATATGCCAATAAAATTAACAGTAAGACCAAGAGGAAAGCCAAAAGAAACCTAAAAAGGAACAAAGAAGACAAAGAAGATGAATCAACTGTGCAATATGGTGCAGGAAACTTTTAGTTTATAAGGAACCACATAAAGACAGTTTTTTGCCTCTAGCGAAAAATCAACTTTTTTTATAGGTAGGTACCATTTTTTCCTAAAACTAATAGTTTGATTTACCTGATTTTTTACAGAGTTACTGGATACAATTTCAAACAATTTTAACCTAGTTTTTATACCAAATTAGTCCACAGTTATTAATAAAAAATATATAAATTTTATAAAAGTGAAATTTTTTTTAAAGTTATTAAAACAAATTCTTTTACAAAAAATAATTAATATTTTGAATTAGTAATAGGTTAACATTTTAGATACATATATAAATTATGACAGGAAAAAATTTCATTGCTCTACTATTTATAGTTTGTTTTTAAATGGTACCCAAAATTGTCCAATTTAACATTGGCGGGATAGGGCGTACATCGTTAACTTAAGACAGTGTTTGAGAAACAATATTTTACCTACTGCAAGTAGCCTATTAAAAATAGATCACAATCAGGAAGTACAACTTCTTAGTGAAAAAGTGATTTTATTTGAACATGGGTGCAGTGAATTGAACAGTGATAGTTCACCTTTAGAAATCACTAAATTTCAAGAAAAATGTAAACATTTAATGAACCGTTTATTTTTAGGCAACCAGCTAGAACTAAGTACTGTACAAAGTGAAAATTTATCAGCTTTAAAGTGTAGGCTAGTAAATGTTGAACAACACTTGGCTAAAAACTTGCTACCTAAAGTGAACCTAGAACAGCTTAAAGTATTAGAAGCCAGTTTAAATGAATCTTTAGAACAAGATGAGGCTATGGAACAGGCAGTGAAAGAACAAATAGGCCCTACATCTGTACAGCCACCAACAATATCACAGCCTACTGCCAGTATCCCCACTTTGCCTATAATGCCTAATTATAATGCAAACAATAATGGTATTAGTCAACCTATGTCTAGTTTAAATACGTTTAATAAGTTAAACAACCCTGTAGAACATTATTTACAAAATGTTACAGTAACAAATGGTTTAATAGTACCTGAGCTAATAAACTTTTTGAAAGCTTGGTTAAAACTAAAATGTAAAACTAGCCTATCAGAAAATGAAATTTTAGCATTGTTACCATGTTATGCAAGAGGTCCACTTTTAGCCAAAATAATACAGTGTAAGTCTGTCATGCCTAATGTCAACTATCTACACAGGGAATTAATTAGTGCTTTTATCCCTGTAGGCCTCATTGAAAGACTTAGACTAGATTTAGTTTATAGGCCACAAAGGTTTGATGAGCCACTGTATGAATACATCTATGATATCAAAGAGCTCAATCAAGTTTTATTGTGTAACATAAGTGAACAGGACTTGGTAACTTGTATAAAAAGAGGTATTAAGCCTACAGATAGAAATAAGTTAATTTTTGAAGACAATCCCATTTGTTTTACAGATTTGGAAAAATTGTGTATAGCTAGTAATAACATAACCTTTAATGATAACTTAAGGGACAAATTAAGTAAGACATATGTTAACAACATGTATCCACCACATGTTGAACTTAGAAAAAGTAGGTAGATACTGGTGCTACAAGAGATATAATGAGTAAAGAATTTTATGATAGCCTATTGTTGAATAAAAATGTTTCTAAATTAATTAAGTCAGATGATAGAACGTTTGCTGCAAATAACACTGAAATAAAATGTTTTGGTTACTGTTATGATAAAATAAAAATTTCTAAATTTTGTTGGAAAGTAAAATTTATTGTACTGGATAATTTAAAATTGGACATTGTATTAGGAAACCCATTTATAACTAATAGTAAATTAATTTTAGATCTTGATGGAGATTCATGTTATTTTAAATCCAATTGTGATGAGAAAATAAACTATTATTGTACAACACACTGAAAATGTTTTGAATGTAAAAAAAGTTCATATTGTGGATATAAAGTTAAAATAAGACATGTTCTATATAAAAAACAAATTGTAGCATCCCTAGCTTAAGAAACCACTTGCTGCCAAATTTAAAATATAACATAAAATCCAGGAAGTTAATTGTTTGGTGAATTCTAAACGAATGTTTTAATGGAAATAAAATATATAAAAATAATTTGCAAATAGACTTTGTATAAATAAATAAGACAGAGTTGATCCTGACTGTTTATAATAAAGGTAATAAATATGAAAAGTTGTGTCTGTCTCTTGTACGTATGTCAAAATATTGAAGTTTGAATTTTGTGGATATATTTGAAGTGTTCTAATTCAGGTAGATGTAAGATGTATAGGGTGTTGTATGTAAATATATATTAAGAGTAATGCAGTATTAATAAGAAATGTAATACTTATCTTCTCGTGAGGGGACGTTTCATTCCATCCGTATTCGATCCATATTGGTAACTTGTCTGCAAGTCTCAGGGTATTTAACGGCAAAACACTATACACAAAACACTGGTATGAATGCAAAAAAGAAGTATGAATGTGGCGCCTATATAACAAAACACTACACTATACTTCTTTACTATGTAATCACCTTAAATGCCCTTATTCTCGCAACGACCCGCAAATTCTAAAACGCTGCAACGTGCACTGCATGGAAATAGTTTGCCTAAATCGATTTTCTATTTTTGGTCCCTAAGCGAGTAGATAAAGGAATCAGATGCCGGGATAACTGCATTGGTATGCGATCTAGCGGATTTCATAGGAAACTCTTGAAACCCCGCGCTATCATATTATTATGGTTGAATTTGAATTTATGTAAGGAATAAAAGGTTGAATTAAGTTTGTTATTTATAATACTCGTATGTTTAAAGTAAAGTGACTAACTAGGTTGCGAACTCAAAACGGGGGGGATATTCTGTACCGTAAATTAGTTAATTAATTTTCATATAATGTAAATTTCGCAACCTAGTCAGCCAGTATAATTTAACATTATTTTTATCCAATGTTCCGTAACTAAATTATTGGGCGGAGTAACTACCTAATTGGCACGCGTATGAATATTTTCTTCTAACCCTTGGTAGCAGCCCAACTATTGTGACCGAGCAGACCTCGCGCGCTTTGTCCGTAAGTAAAATTTATCTTTTCGTATTATTAAATTAACCCTTTGATGCCAAACGTATAAAAATGAATGTAACGTAAAATAAAGTTGTAAATAGTAAAGTAACGTACCCTTGAAGATCTTTTATTTGCTTGATTGAGATAGATAAAAGTTGTGGCGTCATCCTTATGGCGAAAACGTTTTTATAAATAATAATTTGTATCATTAAATGGCTAATACCGTCGCGAATTTGTTTTAGGCGAGTTTACGTGTCCCACGTGTCTCACGGCTCACAGGGCACATATTATTTGAGTAGATGGCTACCAGTTTTTTAACTTCTACTCATCGTCTAGTAACCACCGACTAGACATAACCCTTCTTAGACTACAGCGCCATTGTCTCGTGCCAAGACGCCCACACCCGGGTTGTGAGTCTACACATTGCGAAGGGAAGTAAAATCTTATGTTTTATAAAATAGAACATCGTAGGCATAATTCCATAGAACAATGGATATTTTAGGCCCACCTGGAAGATATGCATTTTTAGTTATTATATTCTAAATGGCAGCAACGTGGCATTACATACTTTTCCTTTACCATCTAAAAGTGGTGCTTGTAAGTTTTAATAATTAAACTGAACTTATAAGTAAACTTTGCAATTCGAGTATTTATTACTACGACCTCAGAAGCCACCACCCCATGTGTTATCGTCAAACGGTACAACTTTACTACAAGATAGTTAATAACACATGTTTTAAATTAAGAAAATAGGGGAAACAATTCCTCTTTTGAAGTAATGGTGTTACGATAATATTATTTGAATCCAAACATGATAAAAAACTGCAATAAATATTGTTCTAGTTTAATTTTTCTAAAAACTTTTACAATCACCTCAAAATTATATGTAAATCAAACTACGATTATAAACCTGGGATATGAATTTGAAATAAACTTTTATTTCAATTTTGTAAGTTGTAAAAGTTTCATGGATCAATTGTGAACTCGGTTTTTGTTGTTGTGTATTTTGAGTTTTTTTTATTGAGTTCTAATGATCGGTATCAAAATACGTGTAAATATGTATATAAAAGCCAAATAAGTTCTTTATTTTACTGCGGACTTCAATTTTACAATACTGTACAATCGTGGTATAACTAAGTTTATGTTTTCTTATCTTAGTTTAAAATTATTTCAATGCTCATTTATATTAAGCATACGTAATTTAAATCACGCCAAATAATGAAGAAGAAATGTGCTTCGATAAGTTTTATTGTATTTGTTTAAAATTCAATAATTATATTAGAATAGCCTACGAAATGTCCTTTTATTTATATTTTTATTCTCCACTGCGTATATAAAAAAACTATTTTATATCACAGTATCAACTGAGAATTGGATAAATTAAATAAAAATAAAGTAAAGGAAAGAGTTTATTCCAAACCAGAGATAAATCGCTTATTCGCCTCGATGGAATGCCTACCAGCTTAACCTATTCTGAATACAAATTTTTACACTTACATCATCTAGGTGGCCTCGTATTTAATGTAAAAGCGGCATATAACTAACCACAAACGTTGCTATATTAGGGCTACGAGAATGCTACATTAATGGCTCCGGTTTGCTGTGGAGAATCAGTTGTAGAACTAGATGATGTTTTATTTTTGACTGAGCGTTTTTCAAGCCTATCACTGGAGGGGATAAAAAATCCTTTTTACGTAATTGACCACAAGAAATGTTGACTATCTGACCCAAAAACTTAAAATTTTAAATACAGCTTCTTTTCCACCTATGAAATGTCAATTTCAATGATAGTGGATACCACTTGATGGGATTTGGCTGAGCGTTAGCGAACATGTTTACATTGGTCTTATTGTTGACCAAGATAGTAAATACAAAATCCTACACCAATTGAATATGTAAAGAAATTGATTACTAACATGTGGTTTTTTTAACATGTGACATATCAACTCATTTATCGTAATTAGATACTTGGCATGAATCCACAGGAAGAATTCACGCAACAGATATTGTAGATATGAGATTAGAAACTATAAATGCCAACAAAGTTTTGATGTTCTTGGTTATTTCGAGTATAAACTGTAAATACTTAATGTTTAAAATTAAATACAATACTTAATTTAAATACTTATATGAGCCCATGAAGTTTATTTTACTTAATTTTAGATTATAAGAGTTATATTTAAAATAGAAACATGTGTAATTAATAGTTATAGCTATTATGTTGTTGCATGCGCAGCTATAAAATACTCCATCACTTCGCTGCATGAATCATCATTGAGAGAAGTGATAGATCTTGAAAGGTGTAGAATATGTAACCACAGTTCAGTTTGCAAATGTTCCACTTACATCTGGTTGTAAAGCTCTCCACTCTCTCTACCCCGCACCACGTGACCTGAGACTCAAGTGACTGACCACCACTTCAATCTAGTGGGTGAGTAGCAGTGGCAGTAGAGTGCGGTGGAGGCGTTAATTCCAATGATAACCGTCATCTAAAAAATATGTTACCTAACCACATAAGTCAGTGATATGATTTGAAATCTGAATTATATAACAATATAATTCGGTTGCTTTATTATATCCAATTCAATAACAAGTAAATTCAGAGCACTGTATAAAAAGTGGGTAAGCGTGGGGAAGTGAAGATACCAGTCTGTTTATCCTGATGCTATACGATTATAAATTTCAAAAACTGTTGGAGTACAATATAGTGCTAATTAAATATGCTCATGGGTATCACCATATAATTAAAAAACAATGTAATATAGTATATATATTAAATGTTCTCATAGTGGATTTACGTCACTTGTTACACATTTTATGATATACTTCACTGTTAAAGCGACAGGAAAATCTTCAGAAACCAATACATTGTCAAGGAAACAATGGACTCTTCTACGCTTATAATCTCATTTCCCAGTTGCCCAGATCCGGTTTTATTATTAGCTGAACTTCTCTTGCGGCTGGATTTGAAATCCAACGTCCACAGTACACTTATTGCCTGTTCTTTAATATTGTATATCAACTTATCTCAAGCAATACTCGGGTCCAGAAAAATGTATGCTTACAGCTTTAAAAATCTCTTTTTAAAATAGTTTAAAAACGGAAATACTCTGTGGCCAACCCAGTAGTGTAGACTAATCATCCTTCCAAACTATTTTACACCACATCTATCATGTAAATTGATCTGATTATAAGTTCTTTTATGTCTTAATTACATGATTATTCTCCGTTTATACCTATTACGCAGCTCTACTCATGATAGGTAAAAATTATGTAATTCTCACCATTTCCTACGTAAGAGCTGATAAATAGATTTAAATTTTCCATTTCTTTTTAATACTATACCCCTTTCCTTTCCTAACTTCCATATATATTAACAATACATTTCAAGACGATTACATAGTTATTTTTAAATTTAGTTTACTGTTACTTATAATATTGAGCTAACGAATGAATAATAAGAGACAATTATTATATAACGCTTGTAAGGTCCCAAATTTTGAAGTGTTTTTTTTTTGGGTTCAGAACAGTGAAATACTATATTGTTTTACATTACATTAAAATTGTATCAAGTGGAAGCGAGAAGATAGTTTTAATGTCCTGGCTGTAGTAAAACTCGCACGGCGCGCTACCGTCGCGGACGAGATTGCCGTAGAATCCGCGGGGGGGCGCTGTTAAAGATTGTAGCTGCCGCCACCTAGAGCGCGGTAGTCGACTGATAAAGGGACTGGCGAGGGCCGGCGAGAGGGGTTCGATACGGAGAAGCGTGATTATCGAGGTGAAGGACAGTACAGCGAGCAGAGGACATTTTCAGACAACTTCAATTTCATTTGACAGGTAACTATTATTCCGAGTTTAATTAGTTATTTCATTATTCATGGTGCAATAGTTGTAGTAAATTTCTGTTTGTTTTGCTTAGCTTGGCTTTGCAATATTTAACGTAAATTTTCTTTGCACGTTTTTCACTCTGCATGTGCAAGAATTTTCATGCATATTTTCATTGAATTTGTACGCATATAGAATTAAGTATATTGTAGTAATATTTAGTTATCTTCACCATTAGTAACGGGTCATAACGATTAAACGCGATTAAATTAAATTGTTTTCGATTAAATAAAACTTTCGTTTATTATTAGGCTCTCGGACTGCTGTGAAAATCGGTCCTGTCTAAAATAAATTTTAGGTTTCCCTAAATTTCCGATCTGCTGTCACAAGCGGGTCATAACGATTAAACGCGATTAAATTAAATTGTTTTCGATTAAATAAAACTTTCGTTTATTATTAGGCTCTCGGACTGCTGTGAAAATCGGTCCTGTCTAAAATAAATTTAGGTTTCCCTAAATTTCCGATCTGCTGTCACAAGCGGGTCATAACGATTAAACGCGATTAAATTAAATTGTTTTCGATTAAATAAAACTTTCGTTTATTATTAGGCTCTCGGACTGCTGTGAAAATCGGTCCTGTCTAAAATAAATTTAAGGTTTCCCTAAATTTCCGATCTGCTGTCACAAGCGGGTCATAACGATTTAAACGCGATTAAATTAAATCGTTTTTCGATTAAATAAAACTTTCGTTTATTATTAGGCTCTCGGACTGCTGTGAAAATCGGTCCTGTCTAAAATAAATTTAGTTTCCCTAAATTTCCGATCTGCTGTCACAAGCGGGTCATAACGATTAAACGCGATTAAATTAAATTGTTTTCGATTAAATAAAACTTTCGTTTATTATTAGGCTCTCGGACTGCTGTGAAAATCGGTCCATGTCTAAAATAAATTTAGGTTTCCCTAAATTTCCGATCTGCTGTCACGAGCGGGTCATAACGATTAAACGCGATTAAATTAAATTGTTTCGATTAAATAAAACTTTCGTTTATTATTAGGCTCTCGGACTGCTGTGAAAATCGGTCCTGTCTAAAATAAATTTAGGTTTCCCTAAATTTCCGATCTGCTGTCACAAGCGGGTCATAACGATTAAACGCGATTAAATTAAATCGTTTTTCGATTAAATAAAACTTTCGTTTATTATTAGGCTCTCGGACTGCTGTGAAAATCGGTCCTGTCTAAAATAAATTTAGGTTTCCCTAAATTTCCGATCTGCTGTCACAAGCGGGTCATAACGATTAAACGCGATTAAATTAAATCGTTTTTCGATTAAATAAAACTTGTCGTTTATTATTAGGCTCTCGGACTGCTGTGAAAATCGGTCCTGTCTAAAATAATTTAGGTTTCCCTAAATTTCCGATCTGCTGTCACAAGCGGGTCATAACGATTAAACGCGATTAAATTAAATTGTTTTCGATTAAATAAAACTTTCGTTTATTATTAGGCTCTCGGACTGCTGTGAAAATCGGTCCTGTCTAAAATAAATTTAGGTTTCCCTAAATTTCCGATCTGCTGTCACAAGCGGGTCATAACGATTAAACGCGATTAAATTAGATTGTTTTTCGATTAAATAAAACTTTCGTTTATTATTAGGCTCTCGGACTGCTGTGAAAATCGGTCCTGTCTAAAATAAAATCTAGGTTTCCCTAAATTTCCGATCTGCTGTCACAAGCGGGTCATAACGATTAAACGCGATTAAATTAGATTGTTTTTCGATTAAATAAAACTTTCGTTTTATTATTAGGCTCTCGGACTGCTGTGAAAATCGGTCCTGTCTAAAATAAATCTAGGTTTCCCTAAATTTCCGATCTGCTGTCACAAGCGGGTCATAACGATTAAACGCGATTAAATTAAATTGTTTTTTTTTCGATTAAATAAAACTTTCGTTTATTGTCAGGCTCTCGGACTGCTGTGAAAATCGGTCCTGTCTAAAAATAAATCTAGGTTTCCCTAAATTTACGATCTGCTGTCACAAGCGGGATCATAACGATTAAACGCAATTAAATTAAATTGTTTTTCGATTAAATAAAATGTTCGTTTATTATTAGGCTCTCGGACTGCTGTGTGAAATCGGTCCTGTCTAAAATAAATTTAGGTTTCCCTAAATTTCCGATCTGCTGTCATAAGCGTTTCATAACGGTTAAAACGCGATTAAATTAAACTGTTTTTCGATTAAATAAAATTTTCGTTTATTATTAGGCTCTCGGACTGCTGTGAAAATCGGTCTTGTCTGAAATAAATTTAGGTTTCCCTAAATTTACGATCTGCCTGTCATAAGCGGGATATACGAGCGGTCGCTATTAAGATAAATATATAGACATAGCCTTAAATGATTGCACATCTTATTACGATCATTTTATTTAGCGATTTATAAACCCGATTGTACTGAATTCTCGTGGGGTAAGCTTAGGTTGTCCCGCAGTGACGGAATACCAATTGAGCGTGGGTTGGTTACTTGTATACCATGTTTTCTGTTTCCGTATACGTAATTTTAAAATCAAATCGGTTCTTTGCCCCTTAAAGTGTGGCGATGATGAGCTTGTGGCTCTAACCACTTTAACAGATCTTTTTGAGATCTACTCGCTTTCTGAGTCAACACTTTATATCCGAAATACACAACTCTCAGACCCCTGGGAAATACCCAGCTAACTGCAACTATCCGCGTAGGCTACAAAACGGTTGAAGTTTTGCACCCTACTAAAAACTAACGTTACAAAATGGCGCCCGAACAGGGACGGGTATAGTGATTGTACGAGTGTAATATTCTTCGAACGTAAAAGATAAACTTTTAGTAAGAGGTTTAGCGAGATAGTGTGTTTATAAAATGCTTCGACCAACGGGGTTTTGGCGACTGTGCGAATACTTTTTCGCTCAAATGCACGTTTCTACCAAAGGGTTGGAAACACGAATAGGCCCCGAAAAGTCAACAACAGACTCAGAACACCAAAAACAAATACCTACGATTGTGACTACTAGTTCCTCTGAAAATACTAGCGAATCACAAATTAAAGGTATCGAAAAACGAGATTTGGGTTTGCCACTGTTGACTTCGAAGGACCAAACAACAAAGGCGTTTTCCACGACTAGTTATTCCCCCTTCTGAGTTTAGATCCAGTCGTGGGGTGGATATACAGACTCACGAAAGCCCAGTTAATAACTGAAATGCTAAAACACGACTTGGACACCGAGGGTAGGACGACAGATTATCTAAGAAAATCTTTCGTACAGTTTCTTCGCTCACAGCCGGACAGACGAGATGAGGCTGTAGGCGGAAGAGAATCCTTTGGCAACGACCCAGTTGGGCCGAATACCAGTGAAGCAGAGACTGATAAAAGAAGCCGAGAGTTAAACCTGAGGGAGATACTCGAGGTTCCACCCGATACTAGTGACGACGAAGTAAAGAGGCTTTTAGTTTTCACTGAAGACGCGGAGTAAGGCCAAGTCCAACTGGGATACTGGACACGACTATGCGAGTTATGCACCTTACGATGGCGCAACAAGATCTGTGTATACCGATGCTTTTAAACTTCCAGCTCTGGCGACAAGTCAATACATTGCACCTGGGATTTCTCACGATTCTCTTAGGCGGCATTGTAACGCACTATTCTAACGAAAATCAAAGATTGAGAGATGAGCACCTTTCCCGACAGCCGCATGTCAATTCCGCTGAGATATGCAACACAATTAGAAAGTGGAATTTACATTTCGACGGAGAGCGAAATCCAGTGTTCTTTTCTTGAAAGACTTGATGAGCTGATGGGAGGCTTATAATGTATCCGGGGGCGATCTGATAAAAGCACTCCCTGAATTGCTAAAGGGTACCGCTTTACTGTGGTATCGAAATAATAGAGAGTTTTTGGGACAGTTTTGAAGATTTTCGTCAAGATTTCGAGCTAAACTTCCTTCCGGTAGGCTATAAGACGAACATGGACGATGAAATAAAACGTAGAACACAAGGTGACAGTGAACCCATCAGGACGTTTGTAGTGGCCTTGAATACGTTGATGCGACGAAGAGGCGGTATGACGCCGTAGATAAGCTTGAATAGGTTATATGCAAATATGCACCCGAAGTACAAGCTGAGTTTAAAGAGGCAAAGACATACGAACGATTAGTGAACTCATTTCTTCGGCAGAACACTACGAGATGTATATCCGAGAAACTCACTTATATCGGCCACCGCCAGGTCCAGCTCAGTCCCTGGTGCCTGAAACCGCATATAGCCCCAAAAATAAGAATTTAAAAACGTTTGGTGTTTCAAATGTCACCAATAAGGCAGCGGCTGATACACTCAGATCACACAATGAACATCCCAATCGAGATCAACGGGAACATCCTCGGAAATCAATAAATAACGAAGAAAATAAAGTGTTTGAGAGGACGAAATAAAGTATCTGGTAGGCCGGAAATGGATACTAGGGAAGGACAAAAAGTTGTAAGAAGAGAAAGTATAGCCTCTCAGAGAAACACAACTATCCCGAAGAATACTTCTAGTTTTGTATGTTGGAACTGTGAGAAACCCGGTCACATTTTTAGGAATTGTCGCTTCCCGAAAACCCTAAAATGTTACTTTTGCAAGACCCCTGGTTTTATAAGAAAACTACGGATTGCAAATGCAACTTGGGAAACGGAGTGAGGGCTCAGGCGAAAGGAGGTCACCTGGAGCCCCGCAAACGAATTTAAGAACCTCCGCTGAATGGCAGCAGTGGGTAAAATATATAGCCGAATTCACCACAAAACCTGTCCTGCCGAAGTTCGGGAATAAAAGACATAAGACCGTACGTACCCGTATTGTTCTGTGGGATGTTAGTATGGGCCCTGGTCGACACGGGGGCAATGATCTCCCTTGTAAACGATACAAACGTATGATATGCTAATGAGTAAAGGAAGCGCGGATTACGACTGAAAAACTTCAGATTCAAATGGCCGATGGGGACAAAAAACCGAAGCAAGGAGAGGGATCGAATTTGAAGGAAGTATCGAAAAACATACAACACGCGTTTAAGTTGATTAACGTCTCAGGTCTTACTTCTCCGATTATTTAGGCATGGACGTAATAGCGCCATTAAAAACTAATTGACTTTAAAAAGAAAACTATTTCCAGAGAAGAGTACGGCGTAAATAACTGTGAGGGGACAGCTATAAATGCTATTGTCACGCTAAGCGAGGAGGAAGAAGAGGAGCTTAGAGAGTTTTTGGAAAACGAATTAGCGGAGTTTAAGGATTCCCCTGGTCTTACCCCACATAGTAGAACATGTGATTAAATTAAAGAACGACGAACCGATTAAACAGAGATTTTATCCACGTAACCCCGCAATGCAGAAAGTGATCAACGATGAAGTTGATTCAATGTTGGCGGACGGGATAATCGAGAAATCGAATAGTCCCTGGAGTTCTCCAGTTTGTATTAGTCAAGAAACCTTCCGGAAAATTTAGGTTTTGTGTGGACTTCCGAAAGGTAAATGCAAAACCGAGAAAGATGCTTATCCCCTACCTCAAATCAACTCTATCCTAGAAAAACTCAAGGAAGCCAAATTTATTTCCACGCTCGACTTAAAATCAGGGTATTGGCAGGTGGGTTTATCGAAGGAAAGTCGCGCCATAACCGCTTTTACAGTACCAGGAAAAGGACTCTACCAATTTACGAGGATGCCGTTTGGTTTGCACTCAGCGGGAGCAACGTTTCAAACGACTTCTCGATACCATAATAGGCCCGGAATTGGAACCCAAAGCTTTCGCCTATCTAGATGACTTGATTATTATTTCATCGAATTTCAAGGAACATTTAGAATCTCTGAGAGAAGTATTTCAACGTCTTCGACGAGCTGGCCTAAAGCTTAACCCGGAGAAGTGCAAGTTTTTGCCAGACACGCTTAAAATATTTGGGACACGTTATAAACGATCAAGGAATATCCACAGATCCAGATAAGGTGTCCGCTATCTTAGACTTTCCAACGCCGAGGAATATAAGAAACCTCCGAAGCTTCTTGGGTCTTGCGAGTTGGTATCGCCGATTCATATCAGGTTTCGCGACTCTGACGGCGCCACTTACTAAACTGCTGAGAAAAGCGGTTAAGTGGGATTGGACAGCGACTCATGAAGAGGCTTTCGTCGAACTGAAACGCCGCCTAACAAAACACCCCTATTCTAGCATGCCCAGACTTCAGCGAACAATTTGTCCTACAGGTAGATGCGTCTCAAATAGGGTTAGGCGCCACCTTGAGCCAGAAGCGAAAGGGTAAAGAGGTGGTTATAGGGCGTATGCCAGTAGACTGTTAACGGACGGGAAAAGAAGTTTACGGTCACTGAACAAGAGTTGTTTAGCTTTGGTATGGGCGGTAAAAAAATTTAGACCTTATATCGAAGGGTACCATTTCCTCGCAATCACCGATCACCAAGCACTGCAATGGTTAATGAAGATACAACAACCAACCGGTCGGTTGGCCCGCTGGATCCTCGAGTTGCAGCAACACGATTTTTCAGTCCAGTACCGTAAAGGTGCTTTAAATAGAGTAGCCGATGCTCTTTCGAGAAAACCCTCCTGAAAGGACTGATCAAACAACCGAAAACGACGAAGGTTAGTGATCATTCTCTGAAGGTGTTTGTAATAGAAAGCTCAGAGAAGGAAAGTAATTCAAATTGCGGCGACTATCTCCCAATGTCATGGTATGATAACCTAATACACAAAGTTAAGAAAAATCCCCGTAGTTTCCCTCGGTTTTACCATAAGAGGAGGAGGAAAACTATACAGATATATTCCCTACAGAGGCCCAGGAGAGGGGCGTCAGAAGAGTTTGGATTGGAAGATGTGTGTTCCCGAGGAGGAGAAAAATCGAGTACTTGAGGAAAACTCATGATAAGGAAACGGCTGGGCACTTCGGCTATCGAAAGACAGCCAAACGAATTGCAGAAAAGATACTACTGGCCGAGATGGCGGCAAGAAGTCCGAAATTATGTCGCTTCATGTGAGACGTGCAGAAATTCAAGAGTGAACAAAAGAAAACCCGCCGGAATAATGAAATTTAGACGACCAAAGGGGCCTTGGTTCGCAGTTTCGGCGGATTTGATTGGGCCGTTACCTAGATCAAAAGAGGTAACACTTATGCGGTGGTTTTCCAAGACTGTTTTTAGCAAATGGGTAGAAATAGCACCCATAAGACTTGCCAACGCTCGCCAAGTATGCAATCAATTTAAGGAATTGATATTACTTAGGTACGGATCACCTGAGGTACTTATAGTAGACAACGGAACACAATTCACGTCGAAGATTTTTAAGGAACTAGCTGAGGATTGGGGAATCGAGGTCAATTATACTGCTCCATTTTTCACCTCAGTCGAACCCGGTAGAGAGAGATATAACCGCGTGCTGGGAACGATGATTGCCCAATACGTTAAGAATGACCATCGAGAGTGGGACGTGAACATTTCAGAGTTCAGATACGCGATGAATACAGCGGTACATGGCAGTACAAAGTTCACTCCCGCTATGCTTAACTTTGGCAGAGAGCTGAAGCCACCGAAATCCCTATCCGGGTTTTTCGAAGAAGGGAATGATAAACGACCCCTCTCAACAGCCGATATCCATAAGGAAAGGTATGATCGATTTCAACGTTTATTACGAGAGATGTCATCTGAACCTAAGGGCAAGCTTATAACAATCAAGCAAGGGTATATAATTTAAGACGACGAGAAGTAACGTATAACGTGGGCGATAGAGTCCTAAAAAAGAAATCACGCTCTTTCTTCAGCCGCTAACGCTTTTGCCGCAAAATTAGCTCCAAAGTACATAGGACCCTTTAAAATCGATTCTAAAGTAGGTTATAACATATACCGTATAACCGATGAGGTCACGGGTAAAAATAGTAATGCCCACGTAAAAGACTTAAAAAACGTTCATTCGTTAATGTTACTGGTGGTGAAGGTACTGGCTAGCTGGTTAGTAAACTGCTTTGCATGATGCTTGTTTTGTGTGGCTTTCAGGTAATACCTGTGTTTAAGAATGAAGGGTCTGAGAAAACTAATCACGGTTAACCAAACCGAAATCGATGTTTTAGCGGCGAAAGACACATTGATGAACGACGTCGTCATTGAGGCCTACTTACGAATTATAGAGAGACGGAATTGGTACCACAAAGTGTGTCTTCCATCGATTCTATATGTTCGATACGTTCTTCTTCAAGGACTGGAAGGAGAAAAGATACCAGGCGGTCAATAAACCGGTTTAAGAAAGAAGATATCTTTCAAAACGATATGTTATTCGTTCCCGTACACCTCCCAGACCGTGGGTAGCAGGGGACACTGGATCTTAATCGTGGTGATGGTCGAAGAAAAATACAATCACCGCGTAACGACTCTTGCGGATGGAATAACGAAGCGGAGAGAGGGACAGTGCGAGATTTCCTGACATTACGAGGCCACGAGAAGGAACCGGAAGGTAGAGGCATGGAAAACGGTAGACGCACCCAAGGATATCCCTCGACAAGAGAACTCGTACGATTGCGGCGCCTTCGTGTGTATGTATGCGGAGGTGCTGTCAAGGAAGGCACGATTAGAAGGAAAAAAAGCGAGTGGAAAATCGATCCGGAAGAACATCGCTTCGGTCCTCCGAGCGGGGCGTGTTGGCGTCGAGGACTTTCGTTACGCCGAGCCGGGCGATATAGCGGATATGTTTTCCTACGGTTCGAGGACAAACTAGCCTCTCCCCAAAAGAAACAGCGACCTCACTCCAGGGAGAAGCGAGTGGGTCAGTAAATGATCCAGTACTGGAGGATCTGCTTCGAGCGGCCGAACTCGGATATCCATCCATGCGGCACGTTGATCTGTTCGGCCCTCTTTTATCGACCTGGACCGTCTCACCCGGCCCCGATGGAGGTCGACGTGGAGGAAGATTCCGCAGCAACGGATGACCTCATTGCCCTTATCGACGAGGCAGTAAGGGACCTAAGACGTGGAGCCAGGGAACCAACGGACGAATGACCATGAAAGAGAAATGAAAGTCGAGTCCGATAGGCCGGTTTCTCCATGTCTATCAATCGCGGCTTCGGACTCTTGGGAAGTGATTGATGAAAGACTGTGCGAAGAACGAGGAGACGATACGGTGAAAGATATCGAACCGAGGGAAGAGTATTGAAATGGAAGCCGAGACTTCGTCCCTGAAACAGAGTGGAACACACCGCGAGGAGAATACGACGGTGAAACACGCAATACAAAGGCGACCGAAAAATGTAAAAGGAAATAAGAGACACCCGAAGAGAATAAGAATATATTCCGAAGATGGGAAGTTCAAGAGGGTAAACGTAAAGTACCTACATTAAAAGGATGCGATGAAGGCATCCGTATAAAGTTTTTCTGATTGCGAAGAAGCAAGATAAATTTTTAGTTACCTTTTGTTTTTGTTATTTGTCAAGGTTGACAAAAACATACTATAGGAAATAAGTTTAAATTTGGAGCTGAAGGAATACTTATTTAGTTTAGAAGTTTTTATTTATGTTATTAAAGTAAAAAGAAAGTTCATTTTTGAGTAAAACAGAGTTCTTTTTCTTTTTCCGTTTCTTTTTTTTTGACCGAACTAAGTGGGGGGTGTAAGGTCCCAAATTTTGAAGTGTTTTTTTTTTTGGGTCAGAACAGTGAAATACTATATTGTTTTACATTAAATTGTATCAAGTGGAAGCGAGAAGATAGTTTTAATGTCCTGGGCTGTAGTAAAACTCGCACGGCGCGCTACCGTCGCGGACGAGATTGCCGTAGAATCCGCGGGGGGCGCTGTTAAAGATTGTAGCTGCCGCCACCTAGAGCGCGGTAGTCGACTGATAAAGGGACTGGCGAGGGCCGGCGAGAGGGGTTCGATACGGAGAAGCGTGGATTATCGAGGTGAAGGACAGTACAGCGAGCAGAGGACATTTTCAGACAACTTCAATTTCATTTGACAGGTAACTATTATTCCGAGTTTAATTAGTTATTTCATTATTCATGGTGCAATAGTTGTAGTAAATTTCTGTTTGTTTTGCTTAGCTTGGCTTGCAATATTTAACGTAAATTTTTCTTTTGCACGTTTTTCACTCTGCATGTGCAAGAATTTTCATGCATATTTTCATTGAATTTGTACGCATATAGAATTAAGTATATTGTAGTAATATTTAGTTATCTTCACCATTAGTAACGGGTCATAACGATTAAACGCGATTAAATTAAATTGTTTTCGATTAAATAAAAACTTTCGTTTATTATTAGGCTCTCGGACTGCTGTGAAAATCGGGTCCTGTCTAAAATAAATTTAGGTTTCCCTAAATTTCCGATCTGCTGTCACAAGCGGGTCATAACGATTAAACGCGATTAAATTAAATTGTTTTCGATTAAATAAAACTTTCGTTTATTATTAGGCTCTCGGACTGCTGTGAAAATCGGTCCTGTCTAAAATAAATTTAGGTTTCCCTAAATTTCCGATCTGCTGTCACAAGCGGGTCATAACGATTAAACGCGATTAAATTAAATTGTTTTCGATTAAATAAAACTTTCGTTTATTATTAGGCTCTCGGACTGCTGTGAAAATCGGTCCTGTCTAAAATAAATTTAGGTTTCCCTAAATTTCCGATCTGCTGTCACAAGCGGGTCATAACGATTAAACGCGATTAAATTAAATCGTTTTTCGATTAAATAAAACTTTCGTTTATTATTAGGCTCTCGGACTGCTGTGAAAATCGGTCCTGTCTAAAATAAATTTAGGTTTCCCTAAATTTCCGATCTGCTGTCACAAGCGGGTCATAACGATTAAACGCGATTAAATTAAATTGTTTTCGATTAAATAAAACTTTCGTTTATTATTAGGCTCTCGGACTGCTGTGGAAAATCGGTCCATGTCTAAAATAAATTTAGGTTTCCCTAAATTTCCGATCTGCTGTCACGAGCGGGTCATAACGATTAAACGCGATTAAATTAAATTGTTTTCGATTAAATAAAACTTTCGTTTATTATTAGGCTCTCGGACTGCTGTGAAAATCGGTCCTGTCTAAAATAAATTTAGGTTTCCCTAAAATTTCCGATCTGCTGTCACAAGCGGGTCATAACGATTAAACGCGATTAAATTAAATCGTTTTTCGATTAAATAAAACTTTCGTTTATTATTAGGCTCTCGGACTGCTGTGAAAATCGGTCCTGTCTAAAATAAATTTAGGTTTCCCTAAATTTCCGATCTGCTGTCACAAGCGGGTCATAACGATTAAACGCGATTAAATTAAATCGTTTTTTCGATTAAATAAAACTTTCGTTTATTATTAGGCTCTCGGACTGCTGTGAAAATCGGTCCTGTCTAAAATAAATTTAGGTTTCCCTAAATTTCCGATCTGCTGTCACAAGCGGGTCATAACGATTAAACGCGATTAAATTAAATTGTTTTCGATTAAATAAAACTTTCGTTTATTATTAGGCTCTCGGACTGCTGTGAAAATCGGTCCTGTCTAAAAATAAATTTAGGTTTCCCTAAATTTCCGATCTGCTGTCACAAGCGGGTCATAACGATTAAACGCGATTAAATTAGATTGTTTTTCGATTAAATAAAACTTTCGTTTATTATTAGGCTCTCGGACTGCTGTGAAAATCGGTCCTGTCTAAAATAAATCTAGGTTTCCCTAAATTTCCGATCTGCTGTCACAAGCGGGTCATAACGATTAAACGCGATTAAATTAGATTGTTTTTCGATTAAATAAAACTTTCGTTTATTATTAGGCTCTCGGACTGCTGTGAAAAATCGGTCCTGTCTAAAATAAATCTAGGTTTCCCTAAATTTCCGATCTGCTGTCACAAGCGGGTCATAACGATTAAACGCGATTAAATTAAATTGTTTTTTTCGATTAAATAAAACTTTCGTTTATTGTCAGGCTCTCGGACTGCTGTGAAAATCGGTCCTGTCTAAAATAAATCTAGGTTTCCCTAAATTTACGATCTGCTGTCACAAGCGGGTCATAACGATTAAACGCAATTAAATTAAATTGTTTTTCGATTAAATAAAATGTTCGTTTATTATTAGGCTCTCGGACTGCTGTGAAAATCGGTCCTGTCTAAAATAAATTTAGGTTTCCCTAAATTTCCGATCTGCTGTCATAAGCGTTTCATAACGGTTAAACGCGATTAAATTAAACTGTTTTTTCGATTAAATAAAAATTTTCGTTTATTATTAGGCTCTCGGACTGCTGTGAAAATCGGTCTTGTCTGAAATAAATTTAGGTTTCCCTAAATTTACGATCTGCTGTCATAAGCGGGATATACGAGCGGTCGCTATTAAGATAAATATATAGACATAGCCTTAAATGATTGCACATCTTATTACGATCATTTTATTTAGCGATTTATAACCCGATTGTACTGAATTCTCGTGGGGTAAGCTTAGGTTGTCCCGCAGTGACGGAATACCAATTGAGCGTGGGTTGGTTACTTGTATACCATGTTTCTGTTTCCGTATACGTAATTTTAAAATCAAATCGGTTCTTTGCCCCTTAAAGTGTTGGCGATGATGAGCTTGTGGCTCTAACCACTTTAACAGATCTTTTGAGATCTACTCGCTTTCTGAGTCAACACTTTATATCCGAAATACACAACTCTCCAGACCCCTGGGAAATACCCAGCTAACTGCAACTATCCGCGTAGGCTACAAAACGGTTGAAGTTTTGCACCCTACTAAAAACTAACGTTACACGCTAATATAAATAATTATCATAGTATTAATTTTTCAAATAACTTATTGCCTTATACTACCTGATAGGTAATGTCAAGGCATAATATATGGATAAACATGTACCTATTTTGAACAAGAGCGTATGTGCAAAATGTTCATGCAATTATGCTATAAAATAACAATATGGCTTTATTTATTTTGCTCATTTTAAGTTTTTCCTGCCTCTATACTTTATTCCCGGTGTTTTGCATGATATTTAAAACAATTGCAATATATAACAAATACCAATTACTAAACATTAAGACCACCAAAATAGAGGTACATACGTATCAGTAAGGTTCAAGAACATAACGTTTTTATAATTATTGCAGTGTCTTAAATCAATAAAACTCATTAGGAGAAATTAATTAATATTGTTTTACGTTTAGTAAAAAAGGAAAAAAAATAAATATACATAAATAAAGTGTTATTAATGATAATATATCATGTATTTCCAGGAAATGTAGACTGAAAGCGTCTTCAAACAAAAGGACGTCTTGAAAAGGAACTCTCAAATCTACATAGGTATTTCTATTGATATCTTCACAGTGGACTTACTGTAATGCCAGAAGTAAAGGAACGTTACGTTAATGATATTTCTAGGTCATTGAGACGTGTTCTCTTATCTAGTAACCAAATGCGTTATCTAATCAGACAGAAACTAACAACCTTATATTGATGTAAGTTCATAGGAACATAATTTTCTCTATTACTTGGCTTGAACGTTAATAGAGACTAAAAAATAAAGTGAAATTTTTGTTATGCTTTCTTCTAAAAGAACGATGAATAGATAAAGAAACTATCTTGGATATAATTATTAAGTGCATTTTTTGAATTATAAATATTGCATTATAATGTTTTTAATACACTTATAAAAACACCTAACAAGGAATTCCGGCAGTTTTTTTTCTTTTATCACTTATAAGTCCTTTGAATCTGATAAATACTCAACAATAAATGAAAACACCAGATGAAAAGAAAGAGTGTATTTTCCACAAACGGTTGTAATGTTCTTTTACACATTTGGAATTATATTACAATTATATAAGTTGAATATCGTGTTGTTTACTTACACATTCCCAACGAATAATAAAATGAGTTATATATTTAATGTAAGTCTGTGGTGAAACTGTTTGAATAAAATAACTCAATTATACCGAAATCATATATAATTCTTGATGGCTATAACGTTACACGTAGTTTTGCAATTTCATTGGACGACAACCCTGTTAGAGATAATAAAATTAGAGGACGTATTAAGCCACATGTTTTAATATTTATTAAATTAACTTCATTACGACACGAGCTTTGACCCTTTCCTTCGTGGAAAATACATTAAATTATCATATGGATGTGAAATTATAAAGATTTTTATGCTACTGGTTTCTTAAAATTAATTAATTATTTTTGTTTACGTAAAAGTGAACCTGAAAAGCTACTATCTCTTTCTCTCTATATGATATTTTTATTTGATATATGTATGCAAGGTAAGGCTGTTCTAAGTATTACAGCAAGATGTAATCATTCATTTAGTTTATATTTATCTGTTGTTCACGTACGTAAATCTAGTATTTAATTTGTTTGTACGATGTTCAATTGCAGTTTGTACTATGCGCTTTTTCTTGGAGCACTCCTGACATTCAACTGATAGTTTTTAGTTAGGATCACCCATTAGGTTTGGTTACTTCAAAATTATATCAAATAATATAAATTATTAATAAAATAATACAATGTACAACATAATTCAAGTAAAAACTAAATGGAGTTGAATCAACAGATTTTTTATCCTTTATCAATTCCTTTATGAAATTATTACACATATCCTAGATAAAGGAGTCCACATGTGACGTGTCAGAGACAGGGACGTGCGTTGTTTCCGCCATAACCTGGTTTCCGTTCAATCAACAGCTTGACGAGGAACGTGTTCGTGTCTCAGGTTCGTCTACGTGATCTTTCTTCTCTAAAAACACACCAACCAATTCAGTCAAACAATTCTTTCTTGAAATGTTTCTTATACTGCATTCACAAATCACCATACTTATGTAACATTGTTTCTGTAAGGTATTTAATATTCACCTAAATCTTAGACTGCAATGAAACATTGTGTATTGTAGGTTGATTTAAAAGTTCTACTAATTTTATATATTGAAGATTTCTAATTTTTCTACTTGATTAGACAAGTAATTTGTATTTTATATCCAACACGATTATGCATCCAATTACTTATTTTAAATCACAATCGTAATAGGAGGTATTGTGTATTAAGTAACGTGGAGTAAACTAATACGAATCTTAATATTGTATAGACATTCTATTTCGATGATCTTCCCGTAACCCGTAACCAGTCTTTTATTTATCGGGAAGTGGATCGGAGGATGGGAATCTCTGAAACCTGTCTCAAGAGTGCTTGGTATGCCATTTAAAAACTTTTGGTTACTATGCTCCCGTTATGCTGGAGAATAAGGTAGGTGTACGGATAACGTAGGCTTCCCTTAAGTTGCATTCAAAATGTGTAATCTCTAGCTCATTTTATTAGGATATAAATGTTACTATGTTCCATGATAAAATATACTAGAAATGTATTTATGTTCTTTACAAAGTGATTTATACTGCGATTTTCAGAGAAGCTTAAGAAGTTTCAGTAATTAAAAACTAATTTGATTATAATCTTTAATTTTGAGGCTGTTCTTAGTGAGTTTAAAATAATGAAGTACAAATAAAAAATAAACACACACACACACACACATACACACGGTATAGGTTAAGCCGTTACTCTACGATGACATAACAAGTATGGGATTTAATTTGCGGTTTCTGTATAATTCAGTCCAGTACTAATGATCTAATGCATTAGTTAATTATTACTGATTGCCTTTGATCGAATCGTCATCTCGTGCGTTTTACTGTAGTAAAATATTAGTGTAAAATACTCTAAATGCAACTGACATCCACATTAATTATTTTTATGATTTGCACTCAGTTTGGTCAACATTTGCGTCTTCTCTGAGGTTTTCGGTTCCACAATTTAGATTGTTATACGTAATATTATATTGCAATAAAGAGTAAATTCCTTCTCAAATTAATGTTGACTCTACACCATAAAGCGGAACACAGATAATAACTATCTGACACACTCTGTACATGCATAAGTGTTAATCCGTTATTATTAGAGAAATATAATATGGAATAATGAGTTAATATAATAACAATCATAACTGTTCCTTAATTTTTGTAGAACTTTGTTAAAATAAAAATCTTATTATATCCCTTAAGATCGTTTTAAATTGACTATTTTATAATCTAAGATAAATAATAAATTTGTTGTTATACGGCTAATGGTTTACGAATGAAATGAAATTAACATTTTCTCTCATGCAATCTTTTGAAAGTTTTATGTTTAGCAGTATTTAAATAACATGGGTACCATACTGATTAACATAAACAGTAGATCAAAGTGTACTTTATTCCAAATTGTGTAATCTAGAACAAATCATAGGAATTGTGTAATATAATTGAATTGGTCATAATTACAACATTATGTTTTATATTTTAGTATCATTATAGGTTATATAGTTTTTTATAGTTATTTACTAACTGAGTGCCACTAAGGATAATGTAAATAAATGAGTTCAGTTTAATACTGTCCGTGAAAGTATCTCAAGTTACACCGTTCAAGACCAAGTTTTTATACCCTTCCATTAGTCTGGCACCCAGCCAATCCTTCAACTTATGATTTGTGTATTTTAAGTTTTATACTTGTCACTTTTGAAATATTAGGTCCTGGGACATCTTCCCACGTAATGCATCCTGGATATCAGAAATCGAGATAAATCCGTGCTGCAAGTGGCATGAGATAGCCCCAGTCCATTTTTGGTTAAGTACTGTAAGGACGAGCGTTTCTCAATCAATCAATCAATTAATTGTAACAAAACAACAACAATATTATACTTCTATACCTATTTTTTAATAAAACAAAGTGTTAACTAATTAGGATGTATTTTTATGTTCTTGAAAACAAATGTTATAGTAGGAATTATTAAATGAAACAGAAATATAAGTTGTTGCAGAACTGCTCAGAGAATAAATACACAAGCAAGAGAAGATAAATTCTTTTGTTTTTGCGTGGGAGTGACCAGTATTTTATATTTTTATAATTTGGAATTGTACTGTTGTCTCCTTTTACCTAGACAAACACGCAAGCACACACAAACACACACACATCCCCACATCCAATATGAAAACATATGCTATCACATGTAATATCGTTGCCGTATCTATTCGATAGCGTCTCTCTTGAGGCAACTACTTTTGTGGTAAAAATAATTTACGCAAAAGTATATTTTCTTTAGTTATTCTTTAGAGGAACATATTATCTTACTTGTTTGGTTATTATTATTATTGTTTAAGAAAAATGTAGTTAGTAACTAGTTTAATACAACAAACAATTGTTCCAATTGATTAGTATCATGATTCAGGAGCCAAGCCTTGACACGGATTTTTAAGGTTTTCATTGTGGGTGAATTTTTTATGTAAACAGGTAAAATATTGTAAAACTTGGGTCCGAGGTATATAAAAGACTTCTGAAGCAAAGAGCTATTTACTCTTGGTGGCCTGATCATGCCTGATCACTTTTTGTTCCACATTAAAAAACATTTCTCGAACTTCAATATTATGTTCGTAAGCCAGGTCTGTAAGCGCCTAAAGAATATATAGAATCTTCTCAAGACGCTTCATAAGTTACTTCAAAACTAATCTTTAACTTTCAATCTAAAATAATAATAATAATAATAATAATAATATTCTTTATTACAGGAAAACATTAACGAAAATTGTATTGCAAGCGTCATATAGAAATAAAGGTCCTAATCTAATAACTAACACAATTAATTTTAATTCTGAGTAAAAATAATAGATAAGTTAATTTCAAATAAACATTACTTTTGGGGTACGTGCCACCACTGTCGCCGTTTCCTCGATAGTGGCCAAATTTTCTTGGATATCAGAAGGGGAGGTGGAAGTTTTTTTATGTTAGTGACCCAGGGACCCATCGCAAACTCGTCAACCGAGTAAAATGCTTTAGACGCTAAGAAGTGTTTTAATCGAGATTTAAATTGTTTGTGGTTATTGACGCGTTTGATCTCTTCAGGGAGCCTATTGATTAGCCTTACACCAACCTGAGATGGCAAGCGTTCATAAACAGTAGTTCTGAGCTGTGCCATACGAAAGTTGTCCCGGCCTCTAGTTCCGTATTGGTGTATGTCGCTACCCCGAAGTGAGACGCATTTGAATCGGCGGTATAGCACGACGTCGAGAATGTATAGGCTAGGCAAAGTCAGTAATCCAAGCTCCCCGAAGGCTAATTTACACGACTCTCTTTGATTTAATTTGTAAATGATTCTGACAGCTTTCTTTTGCATTCTAAACACTCTATTAAGTTTGTATCTAGAACAGCCACCCCACAATCTTAGACCATAAGCTAAATGTGGATGTATTAGGCCAAAGTTAGCTGTCTTCAGAATGTCCAATGAACAGAATTTTGCCAAATTGCGTAGGACATAAATGCCAGAAGCAACCTTTGAACAGACACTCTCAATGTGATCGTCCCATGTCATCCCTCGATCAAGGTGCGTCCCAAAAAACTTGGTGGATTCTTATTCTTCTATTATGGTTTCATCCACCATCACAATTGGTCGGATTTCGTTTTCATGTTGCCGAAAACAGAAATTGATCACGCTTGTTTTTGAACAATTTGTTTTCAAATTTATATTGCAAATATGATCAATGCATGAGTTGAGTTCTTCAAAGGCTTTGATTTCAAGATCTGGTTTGGTTTTTTATCTAATACAGAGAGTCGTATCGTCAGCATACTGAATCATCTTTCCATTATAGATTGATGAACTCAATCTGTTGACGTAGACGAGAAATAGGACAGGCCATACACCGCTTGACCATAACTGGTGCAACAGTATTTCTTGATGAACACAGTCAAAGGCCTTGGAGTCAAAATGGAGATTGGAATATCTTTCAGTGATTATCACTTGTTTAAGGATTGTTTTGAATGCTTTTTAAAAAGATTATGCTCATGGTATCCCTGTTTTCAGAAGCGACTTGCGTGCAAACCAATTGGTATCTTCTAGTGGATATATAAAGGACTGTATATCAAAACTAATCATTTTAATACACTAAGTATTATTTTGTCATTTTGTAGAGTTGGGAAGATATCTAAACAGTAATACATCTAAGTCACTAAAAATGATGTTGAGTCTGTACAACATGTATAAAGAGATGGTTATGGTATATAATACACTGTTCTTTTTCCTCTCTTCAAAGTATTGTTGGGTAACCATTTTCTAGAATATCATTAAAAGTTTTCATTAACTGGGCACTTATGAATAAGCATTTATGTAGTACGTTTTAAACAATGAATAAAATTAAGCTCAAGTTAGGGTTACCGTTAAAGCTTTATGGTTATTTATTTAGTAAGTAGTGTTAAATGAGCTGCTTAAAATATTAAACGAAGCAAATAACGAAATTAATCTATACTAATTTTACCAACTATCAATATATAGGAGATTCCAGGAAACTTTAATTTAAACACATTGAATAGTTTTCATACATAGATCAGTTATGAAGTCGAGAATTTCACAATTGCAACTAATGTGTTACACAATAAACATAAGTGCATCATAAAACAATCATCATAAATTCGAATACACCAGTGACCATTACATCAAAACCACATTATGATTATATTATAGACTTGCCATCAGGGACTCGAGTATTGTTCATCAGTTGAAATTACTAAACATAACACATACCTCATGTTTCATGGAATCAATTATTTATTCACTATATTTAATCTTATGACAGATATGTGTGGAGAGAGAGAGAGAGAGAGAGAGAGAGAGAGAGAGAGAGAGAGAGAGAGAGAGAGAGTGAAGGGGGATGGGAGAGTTTCTTCTAATAATATTCTAACGTTTGAATCTTTAAAATGTAACAGAAACATGTATTAACAGAACGTTTGAAAAGAAAAAATCGTTCAATTGCTGTTAGTTATTAGGGTTTAAAGATATGTTATCATGTTTAATAACGAAAACTTTTAGGCAATAATGAACTTCCAATCACAATTCTAACTTCGGTCGGATGGAGATACCAACAACTCTTCTGTAGCAACCATCACGAGTAAGTTAGTTCATTACCAGCACCATCTAGTCTGTCACACATTAACCCTAATCTAAATGTGTTTGTTACAAAGTGGAACAGTTTACTTAGGTTTATTGGGCTAAATCATGTATTTTTAAATTTTTCATATAGAAATGCAGGTTTTATTTTTTAAATATGTTCATTCCTTACGTTTAATAATTTATTTTAATGTTTAATGTTCATCAGAGAACCTTTTAGTTTAATTTTTTGTCTATACTCAACCTTACGCATCAAAAACTTTGGTTTCTAACAAAAAGCATAGATTCAAATCCACTAAACGCATTGTTTAATTTTTGCAAAATATAACAATGGCAAATGTCAGATATAATAATATTCTTTTAAATTAATCATCATTATCAACACAATTTAAGAAAAGCATTTCCGATTATTAAAACAAGAAGAAGTAGTAGAGTATTTATTATACAGATACTAAAACATGAGTTAGATCAAGTTATGTTGACATTCATAATAATAATTATATAGTAACTGTGAAATAAAGTGTTCATTTTGCTGGCATAATAAAAGCATGATGTTATAAATTGAAATGTTGCGAGAGAATTATCTTCACGTTATTCCTAATTTATCGATCTAAAGTAAGAGATAAATTTATGTTTGACTTTGACACTGTATAAATTCAGCTAATGCACAGCACACAGCCCGAGGCAAGTGATCTGGAACAGTTAAACTACCGGAGCGAGGGCTCACTTTACTACATGAACAGCGAGCGGTTTATGAGAGTTGGCGCGGCTCAAGGGTTCTTCACCGCTTCCTTTATACAAATCTCCCTTTGACAGGTGTTCCCGCGGGGTTTTAATTTACACTTCAACTTTGGTTCTGTAATTCAATGCATATTTAGAGTGACCAACATCACAGATTCCTCAGCATATACACTAATATATGTATTTTAAATAATATATCTTAGTTTATAATGATGGGTTACAAATTTTGAAAAATTGACGATGATTTGAACCCGAAACATAGGTAAAATTAGGTTTCATTGAAACAATACAAATAGTATTGACCGACTCACTGGACATTAGCATCACAACAGCGGCACTATTTTTTTTCCTCCTATTGTAACAAAATTATGAGTTGATTGGAATTCCTGTGTTTATCCTAATAAATAAAACAATTCTCAAGTAAACAATCGTATTCTTTGTTAAGTTATATTTTTCTTAGTTTGCATCGTCATCATTCATCAACCATTATATTCCCTGCATCTCTGATTACTGTAATTCATCTCTAGTTTACGCAAACCGCTTTTAATCTTGGTGTATAAACTTTTCCCACAGTTACATTACAGATATAAATCTCTGTTCTAGAAGTCTTTAAGCCTAGATATGTCTCCGCCTCCTAAATCTCTATGCCTTATTACTTAAGCTCAGTTTCCCAAATTCTTTGACTGCAAAATAATGTAATAAATATTATAGGGTTGACAAATGTAATGGAGTGGTTTAATGTTACTGGTTAAGTGTACCGTTGACATTGACGCTTTGGCTGCTAGCTTTCTGTTATGGAACATTCTCATAATGTTTACAAAACATGGGATGGGATTAACAATTATACTTTTATTTATCTACACAAAAAGTAATTGTAATATATGGAATGAGATCACATAACACTACAACATAATAAAATTCATTAGTGATTTACTTTTGGACATGGTTCCTAACAACAGGAACAAAAAGCGTCGTACAGCGTCTTATTCATATTAAGAATAATTTTGTATACATATTTAAATGATAATACACTGCTTTTACTGCTAGATTGTATGAAAAATACGCATGAAAGTTATCTATACATGCATTCAATTTGTGCACGTAAGTATCTCGATATTGTCATGCTTTGATATTTTTGGATGCTATATTTATAGTAATTAGCTGAAAAAATATTTTCGGAGGGACCGAGTTACTAACACGCCTTAACTAACTATTGAAAATTGAATTATTAAGCAATGCTCTGTAAGTTTTAATTTTTCACTCTACCTCTTATACCGGAAGCAGAATACAAGTACCGAAAGTGGACGCTTTTTGACTGTAGCAAGCTTCTCAGTAATACGTATGCATTAAAGTATATTTAAAATTTCGCATTATAAATGTAACTGAGATGAACCGAACATTATCATAAATTTTCTAAACATAAAATAAGATCCACTACAAGTTTTGTCTAACCTTTGATTTTCCAAAGCTCCGAAGTTCGAATTAAATTTCTTACACAATAGTCTAAATAGTACTTGTTGTTTAAATTGTTGAACGGTTCAATGAAATACCAAGAAACGGTGTATATAAATTCCATTAATTTCTTTATTATTAAAAACATATGTTTACTCTTAAGGGTTCTAAAACAGTGCTCTATAAACTTCCAATTATACCATTGCTACCCCTACCACCATTACTTATCTCTGGAGACTAACAGTAAGAAATCCAACGTTTGTACATTAAGGTAATCATTTGGATGAAATTATTTATGCTAGCTGCAAAAATGGTTATGATAATGAATCAGGCGAAGGAAATAACGTTGTAAGAATTACAAATAGTTATCAGCGAACAACCGATTTAATTTTACGTTGAACTATATATAAAACATAACATGTTATACTGAGGTCATGTAACTTAAAAGTATCGGACTTAAGTTGCGGACTCGTTTTCAGAAGTAGAAGTCTCAGAGGTGAGGTTAGGCTAACTTAGTTAATTAACAAAACCACGTGTTAGCCCCTACGCCAGACTTCTCACACTGTCTTACCTTCTGTCACGTCCTCTGAACTTCCACTGAACCTGTCTAGAGTGATTAGTTTACTTCCAAGAAGTCTCAATAAACATTAAATAGATACGTTTCTTAAGGTATTTCTCAAACTAAATTAAGATAAATATTAGCAATGTACAATAAAAGGAAAGTAACAATGTAGACTTGGAATAAAAGTTATTATTTTTAGCCACTATTACGGACTAATATTTTAGAGATTCGCAAATTATACCACCAATTCAGCAGAATGAATGTGAAGTAACCCTATGACAACAATGCACATGTGCGTATAAGTTATTCGCAAGTTTGACCGGTAGAAGAATATCATTGTAATGTGGGTATTTAATAATATTAATAAAAGTATTAATTATTTATTAATATTAGTTGGTAGTAAATTTTCGAATAAAGGAGATATCCAAGGGAGTTGCGTATCAGAATGTAAAATAACTTAATGGTAACATACTCATATTTCTTTCTTTTCTTGTGGAAAACTACTAAATAGCCTTTAGTATCTAAAACTCTAGTTCTATAACACTACGGATTGACGGTTGTACATTCGGTGTTGTTATATGACTTGTGATTTAAAAAGTTTACTCGGATCTTTGTTTGACTTTTGTTTATTATACAGGGTGTTTGAAAAGTATGGGTACGGCTTAATATTTTAAAAACCATAGGAGATAACATCTATAAACTTTGCACAGTGTCGTATGGCTATGTAAACTATTTTCCCTTGCTATTACCATGACATGCCAACCATGGGGGGACGGCCCACAGAGGAAAACATGGAAATCTTAAATTGAAGCATGGGTCCAGTGATACCTCATTTGAAAGAGCTCACTTAGTAGAGTTGAATTCCGCAAACCTCATCTCAAAAGGTTTATCCAATCAGAAATGGCGGGTTGTTTTAGGTACACATTGTGAAGTACATTATGCGCTGCCATTTCTGACAGGATCGTCGTATTCTGATGCAGTAGGCGGCGTTTCACTCTACTAACCAATGTGTTTTCATTGTCTTTTTTTAATTAGCAAATTATGTCATAAATTTATAACACAATAAATAAAACACAATAAATACAGATGTTTTTTAGTTTAATTTATTTTTATGTGTCAGTATGTGCATTTAAGGTGGCACAATTTTTAAGATTACTTCCCCAAATACAGAAAATGTAGGAATTGTATATCCATCCAAGTGAAATAAAAGCAGTAAAGTTGCCAATTAAAATGGTAGAAGAAGAATATAAAATGTATACAGCACTTACAAGAGCATTAGGTAATGACATATTTGTAACATAAATCATATTTTAAAAGCCAAAACTCAACTGCGTTACCATAATTAGCTTAAATTAGTTCATATGAGATTGATGGACATTTAACATAAAGTTTTTCTCGGTTAAGAATTGTAATTCTATTCTCATTTGCCTGTGGCAAACACCACTCGAGACAACATTATCCTGACATAAACTCATTTATGTGCTTCTCCTTAAACAATAATCCATGTAGACAACTTCTGTACCAACAAAGGTTTAATTACACAGATAAATAAGGAAAATTAATTATAATTTGATATTATACATTAATATTAGTTAATCCTACATACAATTAAAATTTTCAAATATTTTTATTTCAGTTTTATATAAAATTAAATTTAGTTTCTTTTTAAACTAACTTTAAGTAATCATTTTTAACAATAAATTATATAAAATCTGAAATTGTATTAGTTTTGACGTATAAATTTGTATATACTAAATATTCTGTTTCAAATGGTATACTACACATTTCTATATTAGTTTTTACTTGTAGACAATTTTACAGCTTCAGACTGTAGCGTCAAACCGAATTGTTTGGGGGGCCCAAAACTCGGAGATTCAATAATGTATTTTAAGCATCAATAATACAACGATTGTTTATTTTTGAAGCATACCATGATAATTGAATTAATAGCTGTAAAATATCAGTAACAATTGTACAATATTATTGTAGTTTGCAGAAATACTAAATTTGGAATCAGAAGATTTCTTATTAAAACTACTTATGATGTAATATGGTAGAGCCCTATGATAGTTTGAAAAGAAAGTAGGCATTTTTAAGGTACTTATTATTTCATTGATCATAAAAATTTTGAAAGCCACCGTACATGGTAGCTTTTGCCTTACAGAACATCCAAACAATTGTATGTGTAAAAGTTACCATTAGTTTAATTCCATAAAAGGGCACATAATTATCTGTTTCTAGGGTCACTTGGCTATCTGGTTTTCTTTGTACAGTGGACGTTCTTTCTAGGAAATTATGAATATCCAAACTTCATACAATACCCAATATGCCCTTGCTTTCCAATATCTATTCGCTATATCAACTCATTTACTTCGTTTAGTCTGGGAATCATATCAATCTTTGTACAGGGCGGCTGAAAGAAACTCCCTTTTCTATTTTGTTACAAGTTTTATTTTTTTATTTATTAGCCAAACTAAGTATTAAAGAATGGTAAGAATTCTAGAAATGTTTTCGTAAACCAAGGTATTTAATAAAATAAGTGTGGAGCCCCTTCAAATTTTAATCTATGTGCCCATAGTTTTCTAATAGTTTTTGAAAACGTCTTGGAAAATTTGCTATGGACTTTGGCAGGATTTGATGAAGTTAAATTTATAGGATCTTGCTGGATCCTTTCTTCCAGTTCATCACGATTCATAGGTTTTGTATGATATACTTCATCCTTTGCCCAAACCTAAGTGAACAAAATCTACAAGAAGGCAATTCATATGGTCCTCGACGACCTAACCAATGTCCTTCGAAGCGGGTGTCAAGCCACTCTCGAAAATTTAATTTGAAGTGTCGTGGAGCCCTTCTCACATAAATATCATGTTCTCAATGTTTTAAAACGCGGATAACGTAGACTATACTCTTTTTTCCATCATGTTGAGTCACCGCTCTTCAGTTATTGTTTCTCTCAAGAAAAATATCTTATAATTTTATTTGATGTCATACCACCTTAACACGATTTTTAATTTTCTCAGTCGTAAATGTGGATTAAACTCTAGCCAATAATATGATTGGTGGTGATAAAAAAAATCCACAACATAAAAACTGCTTTGTAATTTAAAAACTGAGAGACTTAGGGACTTTAATGACAATATGCCAAGACTACTCTCACGAGCTGCTTGACGAATCGACGTGCCAGGACTTCTCGTGAACATTTCTTAAACGATTTGAATAGTTTCTTCTGATCAGTTAATAAACGGCTGGTATTCGAATGTCTTTCACTGATTCAGTAGTCATTAATTGTTAATTGTTTTGCATCCAAGACAGCATGAGATCCGTTAATATTGCGCCAACTCTTTTGCACATCCACTACTGACTGCCAGAATTCGTAACGGCAAGCGATTTGCGCGTTACATCACAATCATCCTGCAGTCATTTTCTGGAATTTCATGTTATTTTCAATCTGTAAGGAAAAATCAAATTTATATTTATGTATTTGGCTAAGGCTGGAAAACTGTATTAAAATAAAAATAGGAACTATATATTCAACCAAACGTGTGTGATTATTGATATATGAAAATTTGCACGATTATTGGCTATAAAGTGTGTCACTCAAATTTATAAAATTTGAGGTCCATTTAATATATTTTAGTTTCAAATTCAAATTTAAAAACACCAATTCAAATATTATTATAATTCATAATCCATTTGACTCCCCCACTTTCGTCATGCTGTTTCCAACTCAGAGACTGCTTGGATGGTAAAATACATTTCAATCGTATGTTTGTTGTTTTACGGCTTTGAGCGATGATGCATTGCTTGTGGATTTTTACAAGCTGTTGACGAAATAATTCCACCTTGAAATGGCAGGTGTTCGTAAACAACTGTTCTATGTCCCCCAGTACTGCAGTTGTACCTGCCTTTAGCTCTATATTTGTACACAAAAATCAAGGCACTGTAAATTCAACCTTTGCAGATCTTTAACCATTGTTTTTTGATCAAGAGACACACTTATGGTGAGTCTTTGATTACATAGTCCGTCTACAACCGTCTCGATCAGTTTTACTACAGCTTCAACTGTTGATTTCGCCTTCCCGAAACCAAACTGTTCAGTTGGTAGCTTGTTACTATTCTATAGGATAATTATTAATATTCGTACGAGATTTAAGTGGATTCTACTCAGAACCAATAGAATAGAGGATGCCATTATTTATTGATACAAGGGGTCTTACACTTAAAAATGTGTGTTTTTTAAAAATAATTTTAAGAGGAAAAATATTCAGATTCAAAAGTTTTCTTTTAATAATATATAGAATGGTCGTATTAAGTGCTTTGAGTTCATTTTAAGTAGCCACACTGTTAAAGAGCTGAGCTAGTTTAATTTGTTTACCCTATAGCTGTTGGATGATTAGTTCCACCTTTTCCTCTACAACTTGAAACGCAACAGACACAGCTGGGCTCTGCCTTGGTGTATCTCCTCTATATAGTAATGAGGTACAGTGGCCTATGCATATAAAATCCAGCCCGATAATCAGAATTAAAAACACATCTGTAATAAATATTATACATGTATATATATATATACCATTTACAAGTAGTACAAGTAGGATTCTTATTAAAAATATCTTGTAATGTTAAAATTACTAAGAAAAGAAAATCCCTCACAAATTATCTAACTTAGAGTAAAGAACATTTTCATCTATATATGCACAGTATGATATCATTTTTACCTCTTATTAAAAACTCAAACGTTAATTTTATCTCTACACAACAGTACATTTCTTACTTGGGGAAGAACTCTCTCTCTTATAATTCACTAAAAGAATATTTAACTCACTGTATATACAGGTAAAGTTAAAGGAACTTGTAAAGTTACACTATCATAGAATGTAAGCTATAGCTCTCAGTTTACTACATGAACAGCCAGTGGTTTGTGAGGGTCGGCGCGGCTCGAGGGTTCTTTGCTGCCTTCTTTATACAAGTCTCCCTTTGACAACTGTTCCCTCGCGGTGTTCATTTACACTTGGACTTGAGTATAAACTTTGAAACTTTTACACTAGCAGTAAAAGGTACATGTATGCTTGTAAGTATGTTTGTTCAAACTAGAGCTCAAACCACATCAGCCGCTAAGTTTTATTTCTTCACTACACAATGGTCTGCATTATAAATATATAAAAAGTTTCATTGGGATCTTAAGAGTTAAGCTATTTACACGTTATTGATTTCTTAATCACGAAGTTTCATTGTCATAAATATATGATAACAGATATATTTTAATAACCACTTAACTATTGTTCATAAATACACGAAATTTGGACGCTTTACTCATTTTAAATGATTACACAGCAATGGCCAGAGTTGTTCTGATTTATCCAAGCGGCGTGTCCTACACTGAGTTTTGATAAACTGAATGTTGTTGATATATGTTTGATGAAAGTTCAATCGTTGTTCAATTTTTCACTTTTGTTTGTGCTTCTCTGTTTAACATTCTAATTTAAATCTTTAAGACATAAACATACATTCCTCTTTTCTATTTCGGTTATAGCAAATTTTTGCCATACGGTACCTAATGCATTCTTATTCCTTAAGACATAACCAGTTCTTTAAGTGTATTTATTTTATGTAAAGATTATGTACGACTTATATAATACTTACCGATATGATTAGACTACGGTTGTACGTATTTTTATGTTTGCAAACTTTTAATATAAAAAGCTGACATGCCTAAATCCGGACTAAAGATGACTATGAATCATCAATAATAGTTGATAAAGTAAATAAATATGTTTTATCTGTATTATACACGACTTTCGGGTCTGAATGATTTGAACTTTGTGTATTGTTATATTTGTACACACTTTTATTTGACTTAATGTAATTTATTTTATTTCAATCATGTACATCGTAATGAAAATTCCAACACATTGTATAGTTGTCATAATAGTTCGGTGTGGACGCTACGGTTATACGGTTTTGGACGTTCAATCGAAGTACATCGAAACCGAAAACAGTCTTTAATATACAATCTCTGTTGTTAATAAATAGTGCACTATTTTTATTATGTTGGTACCAGCGATTGTAATGTTCCATTTAATACTTGTATTACATAAGACTGCTGTATACGAGTAACATTTTATAAATCACTAGATATATAACGTGGTGTCTGAAACTGTTTAAGTCTATGTTCATAAAGCGGCCTTATAATAAAATATGAAGTACCCATTGTGAAAAGGGTTGATTTAAAATGAGTGTAGAGTTTAGCTCCAGATTTCATGAGTAAAGTCTGTAATAACATCGAATTTCGAACGCTGTGGAAGGTGAACTGGAGCTAAGCTCAACATTCATTTTAAATCAACCATTCCATCTATGACCACTTTTTCCTAAAGAAATCTCGGCTGTTCCAGTGTTCTTACGTTAGGAACTTGTTTTCTCTTAGTGACAGAGAACGTGCATGAGATATGTAGGACCATGGTGGGTTAAAAGATTAACAAAAACATCACACCTCTCATTGACCAATTTATCAGTTCAGATTTATTATTTATCAGAAAATTACAAGGATTGGTAGGCTCTCCCCAACACAATTTTGTTTAATAACTGGACAACTAAAACTTTCTACTTAAACCTTTTTTCATAACTCATATGCCAAAAGTTATACGTAGTGACTGTAATCTACAATTTTCCATTAATTTTATAAATCTTAATTTTAAATGAAATGTTACAAGATAGCTATAAATGAGCTACCTGTGAGAACTAAGTTCTAATGTGAATGAGTAAAGCTCATGCTTATTTTATTATTTTAATTATTTCCCGTCGGGTTTCTGAGTATTGAAGATTAAATTATATTTATTACTATAGTGTTTTTATATATCAGTTTATATATTTATCCTTTAGTAAACTAATTTTCGAAAGTGTATACGATTGTAGTCGGAAGTAGTATCATAATAACTTATCATTCACAAAGCTATAATCGTTAGGGTGGAAATGTTATCCTTCGGCACATTACGCAAATTGAGAGTGGTTTCGAGAGCACCATCTTGAAACTGTCTAAAACTGAGGCTCATTTAAATTGTATTTTTAACATTTGCGTCAGTTATGACCTTTCGTATTTTTGATTTATCATCGTATACTTCTAAAACTTCATTTACTACCAACTTCGAAGTAATTGACGATTTATAAAACCTTGTTATTTTGTTAAACTTCTACGTTATAAATATTAGCACTTCTTTATGAAGTCTATCCTTCAGTACATAATTGAATTGTTATATTTATATAATATTTGTTGTTAATATTGTGCATAAAAGAGAGCTAATGTCAACTAAATATAAATAGAACATTTTCGATGAACCAAACATATGAACATTACTGATGTTAATCTATGATGTAAATATTATGATGGACTTATAGTATAGAATCTAGTGGGTATCATTCATGTTATTCATTTTAAATAATTGTAAATATGGAATGTCAAGTAGCTTGACATCAAATGATTGCTATAAATTCCTAAACAGGTAACTTAAGGTTAATAATAAACAATATAGCTCATATCAAATCCTCAGATTTTGATAAGTTACATGTTTCCATACAGAAATAAAACTGTTTAATACAAAAGAAAAATTTGTTTACATGTAAAATTTATCAACATACAGCGAAATTGAATGTATTATCAATAAACAAAGCCTCTGTATATATTACACAAACAATACTCTGGCATTTGTATTAAATTGGTTGCAAGTTTCCTTCCTGTTTACTTATTATCGTCATTATTTTGCTGCTCTTAGTATGAAATATGTAAATATTACTAAACCATCCAATTATTATTTTTTTTTTCGTAATATGAACGGACGCCTTACAGGAGTGATCAAATTCGATAAAGATTACGCTGACAGGTTTCGTGTACTTTTCTGTACAAATATTAAAAAACGTAATACGTGAAAATGTAATTTTTTGTGACTAACAATCAATTTGAGCCAGTTTTAGGTTCTACATAACACATGGACTCTCACAAAGTGAAGATAATTTGAGATTTTATTTTAAGGCTCAATAAGTACTCCATAAGTGGATAGTTATGATTTGCCAAGTAGAAATTAATTCGTTAATTGCACTTCTTCACTCCTTTATATAACCTCAGGTCCCGTATTTGTCAGTCTTGTAGTACGAGAATTCATAACCATTTAATTGGTTCTTAAGTTTTTGTCGTTTCAAGTGAAGATTATTCTAAACATTCTTAATTCTATAAGTTCATCCTTGCCCAACTTTTTGTCCATATATATCTACAGCTATTCAAGTTATGAGAGAGATTTGGTAATTAGTCTTACAGTTAAACTTTGCTATTCAAGTTCTACTTTGTTTCTACTTGTTTCTACATTACAAGGCGTCGCGCTAGAATGTGCGTGTTTGTTCTACGTTAGGCTGTGGTTTCCTAGACGCGTAATAGATGCGCTGCGGCTTAGATGCGCTGCGTCTTGTACCTCGGTCGGAAACGCAGCCGCCGTCCAGTGGTTTCCTAGACTGCGTAGAATACACACGGTAGTGCGCAACATCTCCTGACAAGTCTGGAAGTCTTTTTCATAATTTTAAAGGATTTTTCTCAATCGTTCTATTTTCTATGGTTGATGCTAACTGCAAATTTCTTCTCATTAGTGTTGGATCCTATGGAAAGGAAGGAGATGCAGGAGTCTTTCAAAAGTCAGTAATGGGATCTAAGGTGTCAATCGGGGAATATTACCCTCCACCTAAAAATTTTCCAGCATCAGATATCAAGCTATTTTATGTTATTGTCGGTGATGAAGCATTCAGACTAGGTAAACATGTAATGAAACCTTTCACCCTTTTTTTGCCAAATCTGAAGGTTTTAAAGTAAGGAGTATCATGTTCATGGAGTATTTCAACAGTATGTATTACAAAAAACACGTATAAGAATGGCAAAAAACACAAGAAAACTACGAAGTGACGAATTTATGTGCTCCTCAAGGATTTTTAGTAAAACATGTTAATTTACAATGTAAAAAATATAATTATATGAATAACTTACCTGATTTATTCAGCAAAACTCCTATTTTCTACCATATGACGTCCTTCTGTATATTACTTTTATAGTCAGGACGACTAAACTTCCATAATATTTCGTTAGAAGAGACCAATTCAATCAACTCTTCTTCGTCATTGATTGATAATTTTACCTTCTCGTCGATATTTCCCTCCAATTCTAATTTTTATATTGCACAAGACATGTCTGTTACGCAGCGTATCTCAGAGTTGACTGCTCTGAAAGCAGTAAGCCAAATACGCAGCTATTGATGCGCACGCATTTGATGCGCGCGCACTTGATACGTTGCTTGGGAAACCGCTTGTACGAAACCCCATAAGACAAGTGTGCTACGTCTTAGATACGCATACGCAGCGCATCTATTACGCGTCTAGGAAACCACAGCCTTAGACATGTACCACCTGCCATCAACGTGTTTTCCTATTATTCCCTTTAAATCTCCACCTTGCCTCTAATCTAAAACGGTTTTTTGTAGGTAGTTAAACATCATAGATTTTGAATAAAAATATTTTAATTGCTAATTACATTTTTACTTTTATCTAAACAAATTTACATTTATATAACATTAACAATATTTTCTAACCTTTGATATTATATAACGTTATTCTCAATATTTTTGAATTATACTTTATACATGATCATTATTGGGGTAAATTGTCTGATTAATCAATACTACATAATCGTGTTTTGGTATAAAAGAATATCTTAAAACACCTTATTGATATGTATATTACTCTATACTAACTGTTTCTAGTGTGCCTCTGATAAAAAATAGTAATAAAACCTTAGTTTTTCATGGTTTTGCAACTGATAATTAGCTTGAAAATTCAAATTGTAAGTAAATAAACATTAAACTGTCTTAACTCACATGGTTATTTTCTTTATATTTGATATAACTTCTAGGTGATATAGATACATTTATATCATAGTAATATTGTACTAATATTTCTTCTTAGGTTATATTATATTAATAAATCTCAAATAGAAGTATAATATCAAAATTAGTAAATTTCACTTAAACAGGATCAATAACTACTTGATAGAATATTTTTTTAATAAATTTGTTTTTATTGTTTATACGAAACAGATCTGTAGTTATTGGCACGTATATGTCCTGAAAATCAGATCGTAGATAATTTGCACTCTATAAAGTCACGCTGATTGAATCTTTTACATTATATTAAATGTTTAAAACTTTCAATATTGATAAGAACGTTAAAATAAAGAACATGCTGGCTCACTCTGCTTTGTATCATATACATAAAACAACTTTGTAATCATTGTTCTAGCTTTGAGTCGAAGAGAACAAAGCAGAGCAGATACTGTTATTTTCCGCTCAAACATGTCAGGAGTATAACAACGTTCTCTGGTAGAAACAAAAATGCTGATCATCACATTTACGATATTAGTATGTTACAAAAAAGGTTATTGTGTGACAAGATTTTATTCAGTTGTGTTATTTTATTTAGTGGAAAAGTAGATTTTCGTTTGTTATATGTTGCATCTAAAAAAATTATTCCATGCACTGCTTGCAATATGTTATGAATAACTTTATAGGAATACAAAAGTTTTACGTAAAAAACGCATTTGCGTTGATGTTTATATTCACAAATTATAATACTTTACCTAACTTTGACAAGTACTTTCATGTATAAGGTGATTGATCTATGATAAGTTCATGTAATGTGTAATGTTAAATGTAATCCTGGGACTTGACAGGTTTTTGTGTTTCAAATGAAATATATTCTAACAAGTAGAAAGATAAGTCTTTTCTATCTAGGTTGAATAAAGCAATAAAAATGTATTTTACATTCACAATCAAAGTGAAATACAGGCACGTATTTTATAGATCTAGTAAGTGATTAGTAGTAGTCTTTGGGAACTCAGAACTTGATCCACCTTGATTAATAAAATTAGCACCACTGTATGAGAAATCTGAAATGCTCTTATCTCCACCATTGATGCTATATTCTCAACAAGCTGAGATTGAAAAGTGCGGGATATCCGGCAGTGTGTGTGTGGGCCTGCGGGCGTTTCCATCGGATTAGAGGGTCCTGTGATGATGCATTGTTGGATTTTTGGATTTTACCGTCCATCAGTGGATTTGTTCATCAGTGTAAATATTCGTGAATCATGGCGGTATAAAGTCGTTATCGTGTCTGCATTATCATACCCTCAGCCCCATTCCGGCTCACAAAAGCTTACATTTGCTGCATTTAGAGTGCTCCCATATTACTTTGTCATAGCTGAGCTTGAACATGTAGATTGCTCTGGACGCATTTCAATTCTTGCAGTGTAATGAAACAAAACAAATTTATAAAGTAGTTGGATAGTTTATATTTATACACCATTCAATATAGTCATTGTCCTATGACAATGTGAGCTATGTGAGCTTAAATTCAGTTACAACATTTATATTGCTCTGTACGGTTTACATTCTTGCAGGGCAATAGATAAATACGTTAAAAAGTGTTATACTTTACATTAATACACCATTAAATTTAGTTTGGACATACTATTAACAAATGATCAAAACAACTCATTTAAATTTTTTAGAATCATATTCTGTTAAAACCTCAAATAGAAAAAAATGTAGTAATTAACCTGCTAAAATTTAAGCAAATAGGTACTATATATGTGTTTTCTGGCTAGGCTAATAATTTTTTCTAACTGTTAAAGGGGTTAATATCAGTTAACACGTTACCTGCGACAGACGCCCAATTGCGCTTGGTGTTTTTATAAAATTCTCAAAATCGAGCCACATTGAAGGTGTTAAGAAACTAATATTTATTAATAATATAATATGGTGCTTAACGCACTTTTACACCAGTTATATTTTGAAATATGAACCGAAAGTATTGAGGTTTACTAAACGTAAAACATTCGATTAGAATTGTGCTTTTGCAATTTGCTTGATTTTACAGTTTGTAATTTTTATATCAGTCACTACACAATATAGAATGAAAGGAAAAGTTTGATCAATACACATGCTTGTTTGATCACTTGATATATCGCTTGTTTAAGCTATTGTGCATGATTCATCAAATTTGAAAAGCCGCTTAAGATTTGTATGTAATTTATAATAAGTTGTTGTACGCAAAGTTAAGGATGAAATATGATTGAATAAGATAATCCCATATTTTCAAACGGATAACAGCAGTCCTAGTTGGATTAAATATGCCCTAAACGATTGTTTAAGCCATAATCCATTTAATATACACTTTTAACAGAGCTTTCACGTGAAAATCCATACCTACTTCACAATATAGTTTTTGAAGTGAAATTATCTAATCTGGTTCAGTTTCGCATGTAAGCGAAATTTTATGTTGCCAAAACCTTAAGAAAAGAATAAACTTCAGTCCAAGTTATGTGCCTATACTTACTTATGTATTTTGTACACCATATAAAGATGATGTAACTTTAAAAATTTTAAAAATGATACTAAAGCTCCAGCTAACCAAATTAATCTCAATATATATTTTTACGAATTAAACCTAGAAAATATCAATTTACACTCATTTTTACAGGTGAAATTGCATGACATTTTCCTTTCTTTTGGATATTTTAATATGGATAAGATCCCCTGTCATTTGGTGAGCCATTCGTTTTAATGAGAATAGTCAGATGTATTACAGCACAAAGATAAACAATTTAAACTTATTTCCAATCTTACAAAATATGGATTTGTGAACATACTTCACAATAAATAAAAAGTAGCCTCGAAGCCTCAATACTTGAAATCTGGAATAGTAAAAGACTAATTACCGGTTTTCAAAAATACCATTCTGAAACATATTTATGAGGAAATCACTGTGAATTAAAAAAATCATATAATTTCTGAAGTAGAATTAAAACCAACAATATATAACATACTGCTATTATCTCAACATATTCCATATGAAACAAAGGGAAATTAAGCGCTGTACACGACGACCTGCGATAGAATCATTTATTTTCCCAACCCAATATAAATAGTTTTATATTTCAAAGGTTAAAAGTAGAGCGAAAACTTATTGCTTATCCTAAAGAAAAAAAATAGTTAGAAAATACAACTTCTGTGGGATAACTACGGGTGTCCAAATTTAAACGACAAACGACTTATGACGTATTTACTGTAATTGCAAATTTGATGCGGGAAATTGAACGTAATTAATGTAATTGGAACGCCTTTAGAAATCATTAGAATGCGTGGCAGTAAAACATTTTCGACTGCGTATGTGCCATGGAAAATGGTGGCTTTAACACGTTTTGTTAACATTTAAGTTCAAGTGAAACAAAATTATATGAAGATCCAAATTTCTGAAGTATAAAGCGTGGTAGCATGACTGGCAAGTCCAGTGAGTTTAAAGTCTCAGCTGAACAACATACAGTATCAATCGATTTGTATTATGTCAAGTTGCTTGGTTACGACTGATACCTTGAACTATCGTCTTGAAGTCGTCATCGTCCACATCGTTTGCAGGCAAAATGGCTATTTCTGCCAGCTACTGTAAGCGTAAAACGAGCGAAAAAATTCATCATATGAATTTACTTGAGAATCACGTTATACCCTCATTATAATGGTTTTCACCACCTTGTCTAGAAAACGTATTGGTAAATGGATCGTGCATGATTCACACAGTGCACAATTCGTATGTCTCTTCGTTTAGGAAATTGTAAGTTTGCAAGAAAATAACGTAATTGGTTAAACCTATTATTTGATACAGCAATTAACTTCTTAGTAAAAGCTGTTAAATAATCATAAAAAGTATTCGAATCTGTATATAGTTCTTTCCTTATTAAACTTACAAATATCATCATTACAGTGTTGTAATTTATTAATACACATCTGGTAACTTTTGAGGTATAGTTATCATGTGTTAGTGTGGCAAATTGTTTCACTGTGCAAAAGTTATATTATAGGTTTTTTCTAATTTTAAAACACTTTCACAGAAAAGTTTTACGAAAGATATACAGTTAACAAATATGTAGCTCAAATAACAAAATCCATATTACCGTTATACATCATATGAATAAATAATATAGATTCCATTGTTTGGCTTTTTAGCTTTACTTTTATGAAACTGTTTGTAAAAATCATAAAGGGGGTCAATGTTGCATATTGGGGATTACAGTAGTATCATCCGCTCTTGTACTCCCTCTACCTCCCACACACACTCTCACGGCCCGTCATCCTATAGTTGCATTGCAAAATATTTACCTATCCCGATCATTGGTGTGTCCAGTCCAACCAACATGTTTGTGAAGATTTCCCGTCTACTTATTTATAATTTTACTATAGTAAAAACGTAAACTGGCAATGTGCACACCTAAAATAACATTTGCTTATCAAACAATTACATTTCTGAGAGTAGGTTTAGAACGACAAACAATACTATAATACAGTGTAATAATATTATACTAATGTTTTTACATAGTAATACTGCAATTTTAAGTTATAGGCCGTTTCAAAAAACTTTTATTCTGATTCTGATTTAAAAATTGGGGTCTGAATTCTAGATTCTGAAATCGGTAATTCCTACATAATTTGTTACTAAGGAATAAGCATACAGCCTGATTAAAAAAAATATAGTTTTTATTTACCATGGAAGAATAAAAAAATCGAGTTTGATACTGATACAGAACTTTGATCTTGTTTCTAAGTTCGATAGTAGTTTGTTTGTAAGTAATAAATAAACCATTTATATAGGATAAAAAATAGGATTGTTTTAGTATTCTTGTTAACAATATATTATTAAAAACAATTCTGTAATTATTTTCTCTAATACATTTTTTATACATAAAGAACATCACATTTTATCGATCGGTACTTTGGGTACTACCGATCTGCCGTGGGTCTTGAATAGACTTCGTTGGATTCGAGATTCAGGTTGACAGTCGTAAAATTATGAAATCGTGACTTTACAATGGTAATTTAAGTAATGAAATACTTTGAAGTATGCTTTAAAAGTATTTAAACCTACTAATAAGAGTTATGGTATCAAAAATAGTTGATTCTTTGATACCGATAAGGAACTCGGTATCGGGGAATCGAGGATCTCATCCCTAATACAGTAATTTTAAATTGTACATATATTAATTGTCTGTTTATTGAAATTTCTAAGGCATTACATCATTAGGCTTAAATTTCCTTTCTGATAAAACAATTCCACCACCTATAAAATGAACATTTAAAGGGAATATAATATTACGAGTTCTATAGCGTAATTTATTACGTATTGTTTACTTTATAAACTAAGAACCTTGAATGTTATATTTGTTATGTTCCAAATTAAAAGAAGTGTAAAGATAAAATACTTTTAATGTGGACTTGAAAATACTCTTATTCCAATAATTGTTTGTAATTATTTTTGATATTCATTGAACTTTACTGCGCGATTTTGTGAGTGTGAGTTCTTGTGAATTCTCAACTTTTTCTTCTTCTTTTTATTTCTCCTAGGTAATATACGGAGTAGTCTAAATAAACTAAAAGCTATCAGCAAAATGTTCTAATGATGGAAAATTACATAATTAGAAACCGTAACGACTTGTAAAAAGCTGTCATTCACAAATAATTTTCTTTTGTTATTTTGTAATTTCTTTTTCTCTGGACCACTTGTCTGCTTTTCTTATGCTCCTTCTCTCGCCAGAGTAATATTTACAAATTAATCTTTTCTAGCTCAGTGTTTGAGCGATTACAAACCTCTCACCCCGATCTGAGAAGATCTGAGCTTTATCGGTGTTTTAGTGCCTCACTAAAAAGGTTTGATCTGTCCGATCCAATTACTTTGTGTTAGCCACAAATGTTTTTGCCACAAATTTAACCAAATTCATAACAGGAATAAGAAGAAAACAACAATAGAGTGTTTTTTTTTACTATTATTAGCTCTTTACTGAACGGTTAATATTGAAATTCTAACGTGCTCAAACTGTAACGAGTAATAATTAGCTATTCATAGCTCATTAAATATTACCACAATTAAGACTACTATTCGAATATTAAAATAGCACCAAGAATTAGCATTCATTTTTCAACACCATATTGTTACATGTACACAAGAGAAAACATTTTTCTGTTTTGTGAACCACAGCTAGCTGTTGTTCCTTCACTTTACCAGCGTTGCAGTCCCGTTTGTTGGATGAAACGTGGATGTATTGGAAGTTATTGTAGGCTCTAAGATTAAATGTTAACTTCCATCACCAAACACAAAAAGTAATATTTTATTTATTATATTATATAAATCTATATTTAATTAAATACATGATTTAAATCATATTATGTAGTATACCTACATTCCAATATTATTGGAAATACACAATTTGGCCTTCCATATGTTCTTTACAAATTTACTAAAACAAATTATTCAAAAATTTCTTATATTTAGGGTGTGCATTAATTCAATAAATTGAAATGATTAAATCATCTACAGTAATACCATTTATAGACTATACTTAACTAGACCAATCTCGTACAACAAGATACAACTTGGAGAGTAGGGAAGATAAAATATTCATGACTGAAAGTGGCAAGCTATATTGAGTAGCCAGGTTTCTCCGCAAACTTATTTACAAGTAGAACTTAGTTTGTTTGGAGTCACTCCCTCCCCTCTATGATATTTCCCGTAAATTTTTCAAGGGAGAGACATAGGCTTAACGAATTTTGTTTTGAAAATTAAAATAAATATTGAAATTGAGTATTTTTTCATCACATTTTAAAAAGCGAGCAATAATTGTACGACACTTGCTGGCTGACATTATGATACAATACTCTGAGACCTACACTAACATTTTTGTCTTACTGGTCTTATAGCATTTCAAGGAGTGTTCTAAGTGGTAGAGAAAATAATGAAATTCATGTTCCAAAATGTCCGTAAAGAGTTTTTAAAACATAAACTATACATAATAATCTCACACCCAAATCTCATAAAAATATATAAATGTATTTTCTAAGAAACATATTGCAGTAAAAAGTGCCTGCTTCCTGCTCTTGTCATCATCTCTTCATCTTTTCAGGGCATCAAGAAGTTAAGAAATGAAAAATAATTCTTTCGGGGTTGGCCACCTCATTTAAACTGCTAGGGACATAATCTTTATGGAAATGTTTTTATATTCAAGTTATGAAACATACGTGTGGTACACATTTATATTTCTGAGATATCGGGAATTTGTGATGAGTGTGTAAGCGAGTGAGAGCAATGACTTTTATATACATATATTTATTTGAAAAATATATATTATAGGCCAGTTTCATTTATTTTATACCTAAAAATTTTTAACGTTTTGTTATGTTTTGTTCCATGAGCATTTTTTTCTTTACGCCTGTTTACTTTAATTGCTACATTCATAGATAGTTCTAAGCTTAATTTTATGGCCTGCAGTCTAAACAGGGATTTACAATTTCCCTGTCAGTTATAATGTATGTTTCCGATATCTTTCTTTATGATTTTAATCACATATGCATGGCTGAAAAGTATAAGTTTATTATTAATTACTGTCTACTTTACATTCCAACAATCAAGAACGGTTCTAAAATTTCGAAAAATATTATTAATGAAATTAATGTAATGTTGATAATTTTATATCTTAAGGTATATCAAATTAAAGTAATTGTACATTCTGAAGGCTAGAGTTTCCCGGTTGCATGACAGAAAACATAACTTGCTTTTAATATTCAATCATTCAATTTATAATCCATCGAGATTTCAATGTAGAAATATTGTATATTAGGATAAATAATGTTAAAAGCCCTAAGATCACAAGTTTCGGCAAGTTTACAATTACATTGGGCATAATTTTTGTTTGATATGTCTAACTTCTGAATCAAGGAATTCACTTTGACGTCAAGAATCCAGGAAGCAACAAACTTTTCCATTACAACTCTGAAACGTAGAGTACACAGCTTGCATAATGGAATCTACGAGTAGTGCGCCTATGATGCTTTGAATGTTACCTGGAGTGAGGCACCAATTGAATTTAAATTATTAGTATTAATATATACTTGGTTGGACAGAATGATCAATAATAACACAAACAGCAGTCAGTTTCTATTTTTCACAAAATATTTTCCAATTTGAGAACAATTTGTTAGTTGAAAAACTGCTAAGTAGTTTTATAAACTACATAACTTATTATTAAAGAAAATGAAACATGTTTACAAGCTATATTTTCAAAAGTGCGGCTAGTTATAAACTTAAAGAGCAAATATGTTAAAAACTACACTTTGTTAAAATACAGTTATTACACTTAGTTATGCAATTTAAATAGAAAGTGCAACGATACTAAGTTTATAAATATCGGTTACTTAATAACGTAGGTTTGGCTTTTAAAAGTCAAGAGCGAATCAATATTAACTGCTGTTTTTGGAGGTTTTTTAAGGACCTTTGTCAGGCTACGATGGCTTGGAACTTTTAAAAGAGACCACAAATTGCCATGGGTAAACATTTTCCAATATTATTTAGCTTTCAAATGGCAAACGACGTTGGTCAGGTAGGCCATTACAACCAGAAACTTTCAAAGAAGAGGTATTCCTAGTGAAAGATCAATTCCGTTGATGAGTATTTTAGAGCTTGTATAGTTTTAAAACTAAGTAGCATGCATAGTTAGGTATTTCTATTACATTAGAATTATCTGGGGACTGTAGTATTTTAGAAACCACATAATTCAAATTCGGAAATTCTCACATTCCAAAAGAAAAATATTAAGATTGTAAGTTTTTAGGGGAGGACGAATCCATAAGCAGAGGGATTTCATGACCTTCCAAAAATAGTAATTCACACACCGTTAGCTTCCAAACGCCCAGACACTCTAAATACGAGCATTTGCATTAGACCGTACATAGAGTTTTAAAATGTGAAGGTTCCAGGAGATGGAATCAGATAGGAAGATATCCTATCAGGAGAAAATAAGATATAGGAATATAATAAGAATCAGGAGACGGAAAAGGTACTCCTTAGTATGTTTTCACAGAGGTAGATATTACTTCCTCTTCGAGGTTGGCTTATTCAAACATAAGATGTCCAAAGACTGAAATAATAATATTTGGGTGATTTTAATAACCATTTCGTAATACGAGAACACATCGTGGGTTTCTAGAAGAGTAATTATTTCACAGTTGGCATAACTTTCTTTAAATTAAAAAAACAGAGATATCCAGGAACAAGTTGCTTCTACCCGAAAATACCTGGAAGACTAATCCAGAATCTTTCCAACGCTTTTGTACTTACTAAGTAATTATTTCTAAGTATACCTTATAAAACCGCTAATTATTTTATATAGATTTCACCTATCAACATATTGCAATCGCCATCGTTACAGAATTTCCGGGAGATTTTGGTATATCTTATTTATTTATTTATTTATTTCATTCCAACGGCAAAACCAATGTTTACAAATCAAATCTATAACATGCAGATACTTAAATATACTAGTAACAGAATACTAGCATGCAAGCAGTATAAATACAAGCAGTATGCAACAACTTGAAAAGTATACTAAGTATAATAACAGCGATAAATATGTATATATAGTAAACAAAAACAAAAACAATTAATAAATACTATCTGTACGTATGCAAGAAATAAAAGACAAACCAATGTTTACAAATCAAACCTATAACAAGCAAACAATAAGTATACCAGCAACCGAATACATGCAGATATAAATACGAGCAAAGTATGTAACAACTTGAAAAATATACTAAGAATAATAACAATCGATAAAAATGCATATATAGTAACAAAAACAATAACAATCAATAAATACTATATGTACGTATGCAAAAAAATAATAACAAATGAAGAATAGATACGGTAGGACGCTTCATGTAGAGTCCTGCTGTGCGGCTGTCAATACTCCTCTCCTTATGGTCGAAACCCCGTCGTGGAAGAGATCCAACCCGCCGCAGTGACGGTTGCCAATCCTCATCATCCTTGCAAGTGGACCATGGAAGTCATAGTTTCTTGAATATTGGCGCCTCCCAAACAACTCCCTCGAACGAGTCCCCGATGGTATACGAAAATCCACTCGCGAAAAGCAGCGACGGGCAGTCCAGCTCCCCCCTTATCAGCCGAATCAGCAACAAGACATCCGCCACACAGCGCCTGGTCCGAAGATCCCCACCAAAACCCCCCCTAGAATCCAAAACCAGATACCATAATCCAAATATATATTTATATTTTTATGTATGGGATAATGCAATATAACAAAAGCTTGAAACACTATAGCGGCTGTAATTTTTTATGTCAAGACCTAACTTAGAACAGCAGCAAAAAAAGACAGCACTTACACTTATGTTAGATGAGTTCGTTGCTCATCCAAGATAAGCCTTAACCAATTAAAAACTTCAAGATAGCAACCATTCGTTTCTAGCAAAAACCGTACTAATTCCTATCACAGAAACAAATAAAATTTTTTTTTTAACTATACAAGTTAAATACAAATCTCAATTTTAATATACATAAATAAATACACAGTTATTATGTTCTTTTTCGATATCTCTTAAGGTTTAAAAGTAGTGGTCATTAAAATTTTGGAAAAGAAATCGTTATGTATCAGCTAATATGTATTATAGCTCATTAAAAAGTGTTTTAGAATTCTCAATATTCTTACATATTTTGTTACGTCTCATAAGATTTGTGCATAGCGATCGTATAACGTTATAAAACTAGTTCTTAAAAGATTTATAGACTAAATTTGAAAATAAGGCAATATTTTCACAAATATAGGATGAGTTCGTTTACAGTCTTAAGTAATAAAACTTTTCAAGATTTTGGACGTTCACATTCTAAAAAACCTGTTTAATCCACTACTTTCTACATAACAGACAGAAAACAATACACTTTTTAATATAAAAGAAATATAAACACCTTTTATTCTATAACTTTGTTCAATATCTCTTAAGCTTGCACCGAAGTACAAATAACATATGGTCGCTATAAAAAATACCCAAATATGTATTTTTTTTATATTCAGTATGTATGTATTTGTATATGTATTTGTTTATATTCAGATAAATAAACGGTAAAAGTTTTCAGAAGTCGGTCATTTAATCATTGGAAAATTACTATTATATACTATAGTAAAAATATTTACAACAATGTTCAGTGTAACGTATTTTTTATATATATCCTGCAATATCCACATAGCAGGCGTATAAAATTGCAAGTAGTGTACAACATTCAGGGAATAATTGTGAACACGATAAGAACTGTAGTTCCAGAGAGATCCAGAAAAACGTGTTATTTAGACATATTTTTGGTCGAGATTGTTAGTGAGTTTTAAACGAATAAAACGTTTCAAATTGGCGGTCATTATAACTTTGGCAGCAATGATTTCCTGTATTGCATAAAATAGTTCAAAATTAGTACTCTTCTCAAGAAATATCAAGTAACATTTATTCTTACTCATATTTCAATAACTCTTAAGAAATGAAGATGGTTGCCCAGATGGTTCAGTTACATTAAAATACAACTAAACAATTGAGTGTATACGTTTAAAATACTTTTGAATTAACTTTTTACAAGGAACTTATATGAATATAAATATTTTGTCTTGTTAAGTTCTAACGTTACGGTGATTCTAAATGTTTAAAAGTATGGCAATTGTATGAGGCCGAAAATGGAATATTGAGGATTGTCCCATCAACGTGTTGAAAATTAAACATCTAGACTAATAATGGATCTTTAATTAGACATTTAGAGATAAGGTGCACATGTGATATGTATCTTTCTTTAAACTCTGTCTGAAGGGGAGGGATATTCTTTTAGTCCCTAATGAATTGCATTTTTGCATTCATAATCATAAATCATCATAAATTCTTTTATGGGCAAAGATTTTTGCAAAACGTTATCTGGAACCACAAACACCAATGTAGAAACATTATCCTTTTAAATAAATTACTATGTTGTTACAATAAAATCACTCACACTCATTTATTGTTATCGTTAAAATAACATTGAGACATATTATAGCCTTCCTATCTATGTTTTGGCCTTTGTAATCCAATAGCTATAAATTTTAAAGATTAGTGAAAAAATTTAAATATAAAAACCCACAGATATAGATCCAAATAATATATAATTTTTCAAAACCTTTTACAAATATTTCCTAGTTACAAACACGATAAAATGAAATGCACAGTGCATAATGCTGAAATATGATAGTATTGAGTTATAAGCAACTGCTAAAGAGAATCTCCAGCATTTAGTACTTCGCCCATACACTTTCAAATTAAATAAATAATACTTTGAGAAACTCGGCATTTATAGAACAAAACAATGAGTTTTTGCACAATTATTTGTGCAGTATCGCAGGTGCAACCGAGAAAATCGGTTTACTGTCCAACCTATAGGTCTCCATATTACATCCTTCAGCCATTATCAATACAATGTTTTCCTTTACTACTCTGTGGACATAAATAGTAAATGTGCACTATCATTCTTGACCAAAGGATTATTAAGAATCTAGTTAATAGTAGCACGATGAATCGCATCGGGAGGAGACCGAGAATCAAAAACCATATACAATGTTCATACCACAATATTTCGCATATATTTGACGAAGCCAATTACATAAATGGTTAATACCTAATTGAAATATAAATGAATGTGCCAGATAGCCTAAATGTTGGTAATAATATACCAGCTTTACATCATTAATGGTTAATACCTAATTGAAATAGGAAGGAATGCGCCAAATAGCTAAATATTGTTAAAAATATACAAGCTTTCCACCATTAATAGTCACATATTTCAGCGAATATTATGACATAAATACTGTACATTTCCTATGTAGCTTGTTTAAAAATTACTTTACAAAAACTTACATCACACATAATTTTAAAATATAAAACCCTAATATTTTCAATAGATTAATAAATATAATATTAGCGCAATAATTTCATTAGTAATGTAAATTGGGGTGGTTAGTACAAAATGTGAAAATATATAATAGCAAAAAACATTTAGCTATATGCTAAAGAAAAACTTTTTGTTAAGTAGTTTTGTTTATCACGATGTTATTACAAGAAATCGTCCTGTCGTGTCTTTACAAAAAGAAAAAAAAGCAAAAACCCTTTACTGTTTCTGATTTATTTTGAACAATTTACTTATAACATTGAAACTAATTTGTTACAACATTGTAAACTGTTACTTAATTTACTCCATGATTGGTTTTTATAAATTCTGTAATGATGGGAATTCAGGGGATGAATCAGTTGTACTCAAGGCCATTAAAGGTTGATATCGTGCACGTTAAATGGGGTAACTGTTTCTGGAGTAACGGCAGGCAGCAAATGGCCCGACTGGAGCCAAAATGGCTTTTATTGACGCTTAAATCACTGCACTTGCTGGGTATTACCCGAATCGTGAAGAGAATGTGAGAGGGTCATAGTTTTTAAGAAAGAGTAATTTTCCAGTCCTTATATATGAAGAGTAGTTTAGTCCTTATATATATGACGAATCGACGTAAATAAAATGAATTAAACTTAACTTTTGAAATAATTATGGCTTTATGACGATTAAAAAATTTAAATCAATTATTAAAGCAGATATACTATCTTATAAGACAATACGAAATGAAATTTCCTTAGGCTTAAGTTAAGGTGAATTGCAAGTTCTAAAGGCAGAGCTATTCATGCAATATTATCCATATATCTTGATGGAATTTAGTGTAACTAAATGGTATATCATTTACACTAGTTTCACCAACTGTAAGGTGGCCAAAGCAGTAAGTGATCTATACGAATACATTTCAGATAATAATGGCCATCGTACATACAAGAGTTTTCCCTAATTTTTCCTTTCCTTCTTTTAGGATACATAACGCTATTAAATCTTTCTAGTATGTTTAATTGTCGGAAAAGAGCAGTTTTTCTAGTTTCTTGGATTTATGTGCTCCTAAAACATGTACTAAACTTGACAATAATTATAAGTCCTTGTTATATTGAGTTTAAACTTAAGGTTTCGTAAATATTTATATTAGTTTTTTTTTAATCACAAACGTTACTACAGATAAAACAGTCTCACTTACATTATTCATACATATAAACTCATAATTGCTCATCATTGTTTAAAGAGCTTTACAGATGTTTGTATTTAGTTATAGCTATTCCTGGGATAAAAAAGTGTTATTTTTTACTTTATCAATAGATCTAAACCACATGCAAATCTAAACCCTTATCTTACCCATTTGAGTAACATTAGAGATTCAAAAGCAATTGGGTTGGATATCTATTACTCAATATTTTTTGAAAACAGTAAATGCACACCGTTACAGTGAGCTGTGTTAAATTACGTAACATTGAAATCGGTTGAGACTCCATATTATGAATATTACTATGCACAAAACCCTTGGCATATTTATAAATAATAGATTGGGCAATTAATATATTTAATGATGATTAATTAAAAAGGAACTACATGTTAAAATGGAGACGATTGATAAATACTGAAAAATGTTACAATTATTGCTTGGATTCTAAATGTACATTTCACTTACAATAACATCAAATGATGAATAAAGCTGAGTTTGGTTATTGGGTATAACAAAATTACAATAATTTTGGCGATACTGTTCGATCGTTTTGAAGCTATCATAAATACAAACATATATATATATATATATATATATATATATATCTTCAATAAGAATAGAAAAGAATAGAAGAAAAGAACATAAAAATTCTCTATATTTCGTCTTAAGACATTTTTCAAGAGATATACAGTAGGTAAATAAGCAAATATATCAACAAAAAAATAATAAACAAAAGAAACATCATATGTTAATAAAACTAATTTTGAATTACGTACAAAGAGTAAATAATTTTGCTTATTACAAGGAAATATAAAGTTATAAATTAAAATTGTAGTTAAATGTGTAATGTTATAATTAAAATTGTAACGTGTAATTTATACATACTGCTATCCGTATCTTAAATTTAGACCATCCGGATGTTTTAGTTTGTAGCACCCTCTGATGAGCTATTTCTAAATAATTTATTTTAAGTTTATGGGGGTTCTGAATTTTGTTAATACTTTTTAGAGAAAAGCATTCATCGAATTTTTTTGTTATTGCTCCATTGCATGGGCCGAAATAGGATTTGATTTAATTTCAAGATTTGTTATCGCTGCGATTTTTGTTCATTCTAATGTGCAATGGAGTTATGGTCTGACCAATGTAGTCCTTCGGACAGTCTTTACATGACAATTGGTAAATTACATTGCTGGATTCACAAGTCATTTTACCAATTATCGGATAATTTCTTTTCGTTGTGCTGCTACAGAAATGTTTTGAACTTATTATTAAATTACATGTTTTGCAGCGAGGCTTAAAACAGGGTTCACAGCCAAAAGGTTTGTTTAAATTTTGAGTGGGGTAGCTCATCAGAGGGTAGTTTTGGTCCTTACTAATATGTTTTTCAAATTTTGAGGCTTTTTAAAAATTACTTTAGGTGGATTAGTGAATATATTTTTGGTTACAGGTGAAGCCTGTAGAATATTGTGTGCAGTTTTTTATTATACCATTAATTTTGTATAGCCCTGGATGATAGGTGGTAATAAATTTTCCTTGGTTTTTATAATTCCTAGGAGTAGAGTTTTTTAATTTTTGCATGTTTATCATTTACAATTTTGTTAGGATATCCTCTATTCTAAAAAACATTTTTTAATTTTTTGGTGTGTGACAATAATAATCATGTTTATTAGAGCAGAGTCTATTTGCTCTAATAGTTAGACTTTTCGGAATAGATTTTTTAATGTAACCCAGGATGGCAGCTTGAGTAGTGTAAATATTGCATTGGATTTGTATCTTTGACATGGAATTTTCGTTTTTAGGTGTCCCTGGTCTAAAAAACACATCGACATCTAAAAACGTAACAAGATTTTTAGAAATATTGAAAGTGAATTTTTAAAACTGAAAAATGAATTTAATTGTTGAATAAAATGTGTTAAACTATCCATGCCATGTTGCCAAATAATAAAAATGTCGTCAATAAATCGGAACCAAACTAACGGTTTTAAATTTTGAGATGTTAAAAAATTTTGTTCCAGAAGTTCCCAAAAAATAAATTTGCATATGAAGGTGCCATTCTGGTTCCCATTGCGGTTCCTTTCATTTGTAAGTAATTTTTGTTTTTAAATCTAAAATTATTCATGGTAAGTATAAAGGTTACTAGGGCAGATAAAAATGAAGTAGAAGGTTTTGAATTCCTTGGTCTTAAATTTAAAAAAAATGTTCTACAGTTCTTATTCCCATTCCATGTCATGAGGAATATTTGTGTACAATGATTCCACGTCAAACTGTAGCCAAAATTAGTTCACCGTCCAGGGGCTGGGGTATTTCAGAAAGTCTGTCAATGAAGTGATTGGTGTCCTTTATGTGTAACTGTAAAGATTTGGCCAAAGGTTGCAGATGAGCGTCAACGAAGCTTGAAATTCTTTCTGTTGGCGAATCGTAGCTGGAAAACAATGGGTCGTCCAGGCGGAGGGCGAATCGGTTTATGTATTTTAGGTAGCGTGTAGAAAACTGGAGTTCTAGGTGAGTTTGGTGTTAATAGATTGATTTTCTTGGTCGGACAAATTTTGAGTTGGGCCTTTCATTTTCAAAAATTCAGAAATTTCAGTGTTAAATTGTTCAGTTGGATCTTTTGACAACAATTTTGTATGTAGTAGTATCACTGAGTTGTCTTTCAGCCTCTACGTATAGTCAGTGATATTTTGAATAACAATCGAGTTGTTTTTGTCTGCAGGTAAAATTACTATGTTTTTATTATGTTTTAATGAAGTGATTGCTTTTCTTTCATTATAACTCAGGTTTTGCTTTTTTGGAAGTGAATTTACCAAATGTGGGATTTGCTATATTTGATATTATGGTGTTAATATACTGTTCCACAGGATGATCAGGCGGTTAGGTTAGGAGGTTTCCCACTCAGAATTTGTCTTGAACTTCATAATCGATTCATGTATATGAGACTGAAGTGGAATTTGGTTTTGCGAGAAGTAAAATTTGACACGGACATCTCTTGCGAAAGCAAGAGCATCAGCTACTAAGTCAATATGATTGAATGTAGGAGTAGGTGAGAAGGTCAATCCTTTAGAAAGCACAGACATTTCAGCTTTGTTAGTTATGTAGCTGGATAAATTTACAATCGATTTGCAGATATCTGAGATATTTTCAGCTTTTTACAACTTTCACTAACATTTGTTGCATTTTGTTGATCATTTCTTTCTATGACTGGTTTTACTGTATTACTGGTTGATGGATTGTTCATTATTAGAGGATCTTTTGAATTTGGATTAAACATATCCTTAAAATATTGTTGGTAAAGAATGACCAATTTTATATTCTCGAGGCACAATTTTGAAAGTTTTTTTTAGTAGTAATTGGGCTTTTTCGGACATAATGTTGTTAGCTTCATTAATTATTTCATTAAATTCATTATATATATATGGAAATTTTATAAAAGCTTCGTGTTTAATTTTTTCACTGTTTTGTTTGTGTTCTTTAAACAATCCTTTATAAAGTTGTAGAACTAGATTTGTAAGCTCAAAACTAGTTCGTGTAGCAAAATACTTTAATTTCGTTGTGCACACTTGGAGGAAAGAGCAGAAATGGGAAATTTTGGACGTAGTCCATGCGGAGTAATACCAAAGTTCAAACATGCACTTAAAAATAAAATTATGACAGTTTAATACGGCCATCTTTTTTAAGTGATATCGGTATTGTTTTACAAAATATGACTTGCTTGAGTTCATTATGTTTTGTGTATACAAAGGAAAGTTGAAAAAAGATAAAGGGAATAAGAGTAAAGTTTAAGAAGTAGGAAGTATAGTTATATAAGAAGGTTATATTTACCAAATGGCTTTAACGTTCAATGCTTGATGAAAATCCCAAGTGGGTTATGTATCTTCAATAAGAATAGAAAAGAATAGAAGAAAAGAACATAAAAAATTCTCTATTATTATATATATATATATATATATATATATATATATATATTATATATATATATAGCGCTATATTATATTCAGTAGCACCCTTGATGATAAACCCGATTTTATAAAGCATCATTACAGAGCGTTCGTTAGAGTCAGAAGGATTGGGATGTTGCAGAGCTTTCAGATCTACTACAGAATGCACCCAGGAGAGTACTACTGATTGACTACATTGTCCTTGTCTTGTATAGCTGCAACTCCACTTCTATCTTAAGTTCGCAATGTTCTCAGTACTACTTTGTGTACCATATTGTTAGAATTCATAGATTAGATGTATGTCAATACCTTTAAAACTTCAAAGCGAAGCGAGTATTACAAACTTTGAATACTAATAATATTGTAAAATATTTTGTGTATTTGTTACACAACCAGGATGATGTAATAAAATGGAAACATGCTCAGTAAAGGGTTTAAAATGTTAAAAACTTAAAAGTGATAGCAACATGTTTAATAAAGTAAGTTCTTCTAAGTCTTGGATAAGGTAATACCTTCTAATTTAAGAAAGTAGGGAAACTTAAATTCACTGTTCCGTCATTCCTGAAACCAGAAAGAAACAAGATTACAGTCGTAGCGCTGCTGAGCCGACAACTTGTCATTAAATTAGAAATTCTCAGGAGCAGCCAATCAGACAGCGGTGCCTCAGGCTTTCAAAATGGAGTAACCTCCTCCCTTTCCATTTGATGTAAGTCTGTCTTTAAAATCTTAGTTATTGTTTCATTCTTAAGTGTATAGAAGTACAAATTAATTATTTTTAATATCAAAAGTACATGCATATTTATTATTATACGCCTGTTAATTATTAAATTGATCTCTAATAGAGGTTAATCCACATACACAAATATATACATATATATATATATATATTGCAACTTTACGTAAACAAGTTAAAAATTATATGGAAAAACAGATCTTCAAAATTGAAAGATAATATGGATACTTGATGATTACGCTTTACCACAGAAAATGGTTAGTGTTGCCTTGTTGTAAATGAAGAAAATACGTTACGGTGTGTCATCAGACAAACTGGAAGTTGAATTTGCTTGCTAGATCTTTATATATAGGGTGTGACCTGAAAAGCTAAGTAAAATATGCAAAGGAACCATCTTTCAACGTTCAATAAATTTCGAGAACAAATATAGTATAACAATTAATCTACCCCGGCAACTCCACGTTTTATAATTGAAGTTTATAGATAAATATTACATCTACTTATAGTGGCAGCATTCAATTACTGTAAGAAATATCAGTTGCTGTTCAATTTTGCTTTTAATCAGCACAATTATTTAAGAAGAGCTGAACCATCAAGAACCTACTGTACAAGTATGGAGAAAAGCATAATCATTTTTAACATACCATTTATAAGGAATATGATAATGTTATCTAGAAAAGAATAAGAGAATGCATAATTGATAAATATATTGGTTCTTTTATTTTAAACATGCTAAAAGTCAAAGAAATAATATTGTATTCTAACCGCTCCCGAAGTTTTAGCCATCATAACTGCTTGTAGTGGCCTATTACATGTTCCTCTAATCTGAGCTTGAATATAAACCTAATACAAGCATATTGTGATCTTTTTAATTTTCCACTAAAGTACTGTTTATATCACAATAAGCTATAGTAGCATAGTCGAATAATGGAAAAACTCAATATTAATACCAAACATTTTCTAACTACAATCGATGGATTGAAACTCAACCGCTTAAACTGGTACAGACATTCAAAGACTCTCTTATATATATATATATATATATATATATATATATATATATATATATATATATATATATATATATACAGAATGGTAAAAAAAGTCCCGGAACGGTTTAATATATTTTTTACCATTACAGATAAAGTAATGAGACTTGGTATATCAATAATAGCCATAAATGTCTAGTTTTTTAAGGTATTAAAACCTTTTTTCCCTTATGGGGGACGACCCACGAGGAGTCAGACAAAATTCTTAAATAGCAGCATAGGTCGAGTTTTATATCAAATTAAAAGGTCTTAGTTAGTAGAACACATTATAGAAAGTGTTCAAAATGTTGTCCAAGTTTTCTCTTGGCAATAGCCCAATCTGTGGTAGAAGCCTTCAATAACTTTTTGAATCATCTCAGGAGGTATTTGATGAGTTTCCTCTGTTATGCGGTGAATTAGTTCTTCTGTGTTGGCAGGCTTAGTTAAAAAAACCCTTTGTTTTAAATAACCCCATAAAAAGAAATCAAGAGGATTTAGATCAGGTGATCTAGGTGGCCACTCTATTGCTCCCCTACGTCCTATCCAACGAAAGCGAAACTCTCTGGTCAAGCAGCGCTCGTACTTGTAAAGCATAATGAGGTGGTGCACCATCCTGTTGAAACCATATTGTGTTTATAACTTCGACCCAATACAGCACGTAAAGCCGGTATATAATGGTTTCTCTCAGCATCAATTCATATGTCACCCCATTCAAATTTCCATTGATTATGAAAGGTCCAACAATATGATTGCCAACAATCCCAGCCCAAACGTTATCTTTTTCAGGTTTTTTGGGTATGGCTTTTCCCTCATCCAGTGAGGATTGTCGTCACTCCAATAACGACAGTTATGCCTGCCTACTTACATCGCCATGAAGTGTAAAGGTAGCTTCGTCTGAAAATACAACTTTTGCTAAGAAATTTCGATTCTTGTTACATATCTATTCATCATTGTCTCACAAAAATTCCACTCTTCTGTCAAAACGTCTTCCGAAAGCTCCTGGACCAATCTGACTTTATACGGATAATAGTGGTTTTGTTTTAAAACGTTTAACACTGAAACATGACTTATTCCGTGATTAGTTGCTGCAGTTTCTTGTTGATGTGTGTGGCTCTTCGATGAAACTTTGTAATACTTCTATGGATGTTTTTTCGTCAGTAGCAGATAAAGGTCTACCACGTCTTGGACGGTCTTTAACATTGCCGGTATCCAGAAATCGTTGGACTGTTCTACAGACGGTAGACTTTGATATTGGTGGCCGGTCCGGAAATGTGTCATTAAATAAATGCACAACTTCGTCATATGATCGTACACGGTCACCATACCCCCTCATCATAAGCAGGTTTATTCTCTCAGTCTCAGTCAGAGACATCCCTATCACAAGATTCACAACTAGTCACTGTTAACAATTAAATTAAAACCCAATCTACACTTTACAAATCTTAACTTAAGATCGACTGTGTAACAGCTCATTAGGAAAATTAAGTTTCCTGTCTAAACGCATTCTACCCTCAGAATGATAAGATACACAGTTAATGACCCTGCAGTTGGACTTTCAACAGGAATGTCAAAAACAACTTTCATTGAATAGAAAGGATGGTAAACACTAATGAGTTTTCAAGACCAATACACTAAACCGGAAATCCCATTGTTGCAATGAATGTTGCCAACACAGAAGAAACTAATTCATCGCATCACAGATAAATGACGAATAACTTTAAAAAAACACCGCCATTTCAGTTAGAGTGAACCTTTTGAAGGTCCAGTTTGCGGCAATGTGTTCTACTAACTAAGGCCTTTAATTTGATATAAAACTCGACCTATGCTGCTATTTAAGAATTTTGTCTGACTCCTCGTGGGTCGTCCCCCATTAAGGGATAAAAAGGTTTTAATACCTTAAAAAACTAGACATTTTATGGCTATTATTGATATACCAAGTCTCATTACTTTATCTATATTGGTAAAAAAATATATTAACCGTTCCGGGACTTTTGTTACCATTCTGTATATATAATGTATATAAATATAATTTGATCTGACAATGACAAACTATTTTAAATCCTTAATCCAAGATTCCAAACATTTTTCTCATATGGCAACACAACACCATCTATGACCAGATTGTTAATTATATTGTAATGTAAGGTATTTAAAAGTCTACTTGTTCCATAAACAATTGGTTTGAACGTAGTAATATTTAAGCATAAACCATGAGCTTTACACCATATAAGGAGTGTATTGAAATCTGAGTTCACACTTTGTATATCATTATTTATATTTATAATATCAGCGTGAGTGTATGAGTGCATATCATCTGCATGTCATGGATTTACAAAACATAAAAGATTCACACATTCTATGGATGTACAAGGAAAAGAACAATGCTGATAACTAGAGCCGTGGGATGCATCGGATTTGTTACTCTTTGAGTATCGCAGTCTCACTCTCTGAGTATCGGCCACTTCCAGTTTTAATTTTTTACAACTTACCTAGTATCTTAAGAGTTTAAGTAGTTTTAGTTATTTTATTGACGATTTTAATCTGTTGTATGGAGTTATCTGACATGACCAATGCATGTAATTGTGTTACTTTGGTTGAATAAACGAGTTATTGAGTTACTTACCATCTATATATAAACTAAACCGTGTTACTGCATTATCCCTAAAATAATAGGAACGCAATATTGCTAACATTAACTAATGATGAAAACAATGAAACGCACGAGAATAAAACCACTAATATTAATGTTCTAATTATGTCATGGAATCGATGACAACGATGTAACAAGCAATGAATCTTGTAAAACCTTACATGACTGGAATGATTTTAAACTGATTCATGTCACCATAAAATCGCTTGCTCTCCGGGTCATCAATATCATAAAGCGAGTCGTAAATGACAATAATGGCCGGTCTGTTTACATCACTCGCGGCTGACATGAGGTTGTAAACACAAGGGCCGTTTTATGACTAAACACTGCAGACCGTAGCCCAGACAACGGGTTCAATATACGATATTTATGTAACTTTACAATCTACATTGGCGACGTCTTTGCTATATCCCATGAAAGACTAACATGTTCTTTAATGTATTGTCATATAGTGAACGCTCTCTGATTTTTTCAGAGTAAATTATTATAATTGTAAACTTTTCCCTCTTTATTTTGTTAATCTTTATTTCTGGACTTTGTAGTTAATAAAGATCCCCATTCTGTTACTTTGTTAACTTTACTGTGGCTAGCAGCTACAACGGTGCATCTAAGAGTCCGACAACATCATAATTACATAACATTTTTACATGCAACTATATGTGTTTAGAGGAAAAGATTAGAGTTATAGCTTTTCCAAAGAAGGCTTTTCCTGTAAAATCTATTTTAAAGTACCAGTAAACTAATAATACAAAAACCCCTTGGCAAAATTTTGGGGGTCTATCAAATATAGTTTTATTGTGCAGAAAATTGAAAAGCGCATATCCAAACGTTAAGCATTTTCAATATAAACCTGCGTCGTATGGTGCACAGATTTAAAAATTTGTCAAAACAAGTCAAATTGAAATTGTTCGCCATCATTTCAGTTCTTTTACAAAAACAAAAAGTAAAATTTTAGGATTAAAATAATTTGTTTGCTACCAAAATTATTAAATTATTACAATAATAAAATAACAATGAACTATTAGGATCTGTATATACAGCGAATATGATTATGGATTTTGAAAATATACCCAGCAGTTTTATGTTGCAGGCATTGATCTCTTCACAGGTATGGCATAACCGCATGTTATCCTCCACATCTGGACGCTAAAACGGGCCATAATATCCGTATGCTGCCCTCTTCAGTATACTTTTAGTGACTTACTGTCTAATAATCATGATTTACAAACAACCACGTATTTCCTATTCTGTAGACGAGAAGTTTTCTCTTCGACGGTCAACAGACTAATAGCATATGCTATCACAGCTTCCCGTCCAGCCTCATCTTGATTCAACGCTGCACAGTAGCCTTCGTTGGAAGCAACCACTAGCAGCCAAATCTCGCATCCTGATAGGTCAAGGTATGAGGAAAATCTTCAGTTCCCATAACTGCATATCACTAGCGCACAGAACATCCGCCTCTGTTGCTGAATCTAAATCTACAACACTACAGAAGTATATATAATTGAAGATACTGCACTAACGGGAACAATCTAAGAAATTACACATAAGCAGTTTGTAGTGGATGAAACAGAATCATCGACTTCAGGGCTCATCGAAACACTTTTTTAATTAGAGGCCGATCCCCTTCTAAGCCTTATTCTGTCAGTCCTCATGGGCCACTGGCCTGTGCGAGGATCTATCAAACTGAATAAGGTGAAGTGTCGATACAGTAGAAGGTCGATGGTACTGATAAAAACTGTAACGGTCACAGTCAGGATTCGAACCTGCGCTATCTCTAACTCAGACCGAAAGTCCAACGACTTAGACCGCTCGGCCATCGGCACTCCAAATTAATTGACGAACTAATAACTCAATTGGTTTTCCACCAAACACCGAGGTAGTAGTATATTTCTCCATCAGCTGGCTATGTCTTGATAATCTATTTTGAATGATAGTAGCCGCATTGTATTATATTAACAGATCTCCTTTTTATATCAAATAAAATCTCACTTTAGATTAATTTGTTTCTTTTATTTGCAGTTTTATGTATAACTAGCGGACTCTTATTTTAGGTTCAGCGTGTTGAAGAAGCATCTTTAGTTGGAATCATTCATATTTCACACGCCAAAGTAGAGATAGCCTTGTCAACAATCAAATAAATAAATACATACTTGGTCTAAAAATTCCAATTCAATCAAAATGTGTCTAATTTCGGCCCGTGTAATCTTCTTCCGTGTAAGTGTTCTTGGTGCCCTAATAGGGTTTGAATTGGTGTCAATATTAAGAAAATATATAATGCGATGGTATTAAAAGCCTACTTTGGTAAAGATGGGACTAATTCAGGTTATTGTACTTATTTACTGTCGGTCAAATGTATGATTAGTGCTAGATTAGCGTATTCGTATTGCTCTAATTAGGAAAATATACCCATACAAAGGTGTGGTGTGACAAATCTAACTAGGTTAAAGTGCTTACGTTTGTCCTTTGGCATCTATTGTTCGTTGTAGTATTTTCACTGTTGGCCAGATTAAGAAAGTATTTAGGCTACACACTTGAGTCTGACAATTTTACTTAGGTCAAAAAAGCGACTATCCCTGGCTATCTCTACTTCCTATCAAAGTTTTACCGGTGCCGTAGTAGCTATTGTCTAGTCTTGACCAAGAAAGTAAGAAGTACGTTGGTTTAAACAATCTACTTCGGTCAAAATTTTAGTGTTTTCGGAAATTTTAATCTACTTTCGCGTAAGGTTTTTAAGGTAACGGCGGTCTGGCAGTTTAAAAACAATAATATAGTTAATCATAAGAGTTTAAACCTATTTTAGTCACTTTGGATTGCTTATATGCATAATAAATATTTTCTTTCTATGTTCGATATGTGTGTCAAAGTTAATTTTATTACGGCATTGAGGAAGTTGAAAAACAAAAATATACTTCTTCTATGGTCACAAATATCTCTATTTCTACACCTTCGTATATTTTATATTAATAAAATTTCAATTCATTTTCTATATATCATAAAGAAATTATGTGTAAAATTTCATGTTCTAGGAAATTTTAAGCAAAATATAGTTCCTCTAGGAATTCTCCAATTCCCTTGTATCCATATGGATGTTTGATCTACAGAAGGATAATACATGTCTCCTGTTTGAATTATGTAGCATACGTGATTCGAATATAAATTTTCTGTGATATCGGAATATTAGTGAATTGGTGATGAGGGAGTAACTGGATGATTGCCTTGCTTTTTATATATAGCTGGAGATTCTCAATGGGCTACATTTGGTTAGCAGTATAGAGATGGATAAAATATTACACACTCTCTAATAAGAAGTGTGTAAGTGCTCATCCCTGATTGGTCAGGGCATTCAAGATATTTCTATCTACTCATTTAGGTGGCAAGCTCCTGGCGTCGTCAGTTAAGCGTCTATCGCTTCTCCCCAGTTGATTATGAATCGTGCATAAATTTCATCTCTATGAGAGAGTCACTATTTTTTCGTCCGGATGTCATCGTTGCCATTTGTTTTCTTTAAGGTCTTTAAAAAGTTTCTTTGAGCGTGATTACTCCAAGATAAGGGTATTGTCCCCTTGACCCTCGTTTACATGTGTTTTAGAGGATTTTTTCTTGCAAACTTTTATTCCCCTCAATGCCAAGTGATCCAGATTATTGTCAACTGTGTTTTATTCTTCATATTTCTACTCAAATTACACAGTGTGACGAGCCTTTGACTATCCGTTCAGAAGATGGAGAAAATCTTGCAATATTTCTGTGCTGTGTGAGATAATAATACAACTTCAGTGAGTGTGACATTTTCATCTATATAAAATAATCCATATATTTAATCTCCTTCTAGCCATGTATAATTCCCCTGCTCCAACATACACAACAAGTGTTAATTCAAAAATGTATACGGTGAAAGAATAATTTTTTGTTGGTTGACTTAGAGCCGTATTAGTTTGAACGATAAATTTCAAAAACAGTCATTCCTCTTTACTCCCCGGGTTTCTGTAAATATTGTATTTAATATAGTCTCTCCATCGTCTTGGCGATACTGAAAGATTTTTCCTCGTTACATATTATAAACTATAATATGTAATTGGCTTAGTTGCCATAAAACAGTTATACTAAACGTTTCTAATATTTTTATTTTTCAGAGCTATTTAAACTGAACTCGTGGAGAATAAACCTTATTGCCACATAAACAAATCTCCATTAACCTTCATCTGTTAAGGGGGTGAACTCAAATTAAAACCTAGTAAGGACCTTATTTGATGTTTTTGAGCAGGCAAGACAAATGAATGTAGTATCTCATTATAACTTTATATGTGTTATATATTTGTCACATTTTCGATAAAGGTTAGCAATTAATAAATTGGAACAGTGAGAGTAACAATTACCTGAAAACTTGTTATCTCTGCCGCTCGGCTCGGATGGATGAGCCACTTTGTCCTGCACAACACAAACAATAAATCTGGCGACACTTACAATGATACATGAATCCCATTTAACCAAGTACTGGGATGCCTTAACTATCTTTTCATTTGAATTAAAAGTTCATATAAATATATTATATTTATACAATGTGGGTCCTTATATTTATGTATAATTTTTCTTTTATTGTATATTACATGGTTGTAAATCACGCTCTTATTATATTTTAAGTATATTCTCATGTTTATGTACGAAATGTTCAGGGTATATACTCAGTACCTCGTTTTGTAAGAGTATTTGTAGGTCAAAACTATAACTTAATTAATTGTTTCCATAAACAGTTCTGGTGTACAAAGTCCCTTACGTTAATGTTTTCATCTTTCCTCAAAAAAATCCTCTTGTCAACATTAATGAAACCACACATTATTCTACAGTGAATATGTAGAATATATGTCTATCGCTAATTAAGAATGCACAAACAGTTGTGGGTAAAGTATGTAGTAAATATGTATGTATTCGCCTGCAATTCATTTCTCTAATTGGATACTGGTTTACAGGTTAAATATTCTTTTGATTTTCTCAAACGAAAAATGCTTTAATAAAAACGAAAGCTAACGCACAATAATATCACTATTGTAAAACTGTACAGTATTATAGAACAATAGCATTACATATTGCCTTTCCACTCATAATGCTTTAATAATGGACTCATTGCTTTACTACTTTATCACACACAGTCAGTCACAAGGCTTTAACGCTGTTGTGAGTATTCCCAGGAAATATTCATTCACTGCACTACTTACTGTAGTAAATTAAAACTTATTATTTAATGTAACAAAAAGTCATTGTCTCACCAGTAACAAGCCTTTACTATTCATATCACTGGGTACCTCATTGATTATTTATTTCTTTTTACTTATTGCGCTACTGTATATGAAAGTATATTATTTGCTGCAACAGCATTAGATTGTCTCACCAGTCACAAGGCTTTATTACTGAGATAACAGAAACATTGCTTCATTGTACTCATTTCACATTATAAATAAAAAACCATTATCAACAACAACGCACACATTTCTATTTTATACTGTAGACGAGCTGTTTTATAGGAAACATTTAGCCATTGTACTTATAACATAATTGTAATGGACAAATATTATAGACCAAAACTCATTCATCTACCCATAGAGTAACTCGGAATTAAGTAATAGTTATTAATTGGAACACGTTTTTAAACGTAAATTTATTTTAAAAAAAGAGAATTTTAATATTTGGCACTGCATAGCTAACTGTAAAATTAATATAAACATTAAAATTAAAGATGTATTAAAGTAATGTAGTGTTACCATTTAAAGACATTACTGTAAAACCATATCACACTATCATTTGAAATGTTCTACAAACGGTTAATTAAAAAGGAGGATAGGCCTGTAAGAGTATAATTTAAAACATTTAGCACATTTGTATTAAATATTTTATGTTCTATACAAATTAAAAGGTTGTCATTTAATAAAGTTCTGATGTGCGAGTTTTATTTTATACGTGTTAGAGCTTCTGTTACGATTAGAGCCATCAAATGATTATATTTATTTACTACGCCATTACTTGCCCTTTTTAAACATTTCCCCGAGTATATCAGGGGCATCGCCGTAGGAGACGTATTTTTTTTTAATAGCAGTCCATGCAATCTCATCTAAGTGCAGTTACTGCAAGTTATCCACATTTCTGAAACCACTTCCAAATGATTAAATGTCTAGTTTTAAGAGTATGGGGTGGTGAGCGTTATAGAGAATTAAGAGTAAAACTCAGCTTAATAGGCAAGTAATAAATGAGAGAATGTCATTGAAAAACTGTCATTACATTTAATTAAACCCTTATTAATATTTTTATAGATATTTGATCGATCAGTGTCTGTGGAAAAGAATTATAAAGTCAGTTGAATCAGCTGTTATATACAGTTTCATAGAGCATGCAAAATTATAAAATAACATAATAGTTTGAACACAGTTTTTTTTATATTGTAATATATAATAATTTAATTTAATAAAATTTAATTTCTATAGGTTAGTTTGTTCTCGTACGAACATAACAAAGCTATACGCGAGACAAATGAAAATGTATCTGGTTTCAAGGGGCTAAAAAGAAGAAATTGTGTTAGAGATAAGCACTATACACATGGAGAAATACACGAAAGTTATATACTCTGGCGGTGTAAACCAACAGCTGACAGCTTGTAGCAGCAGGGTGGACAGATGAGGTCACGAACTACTTAAGACTTGTCAGCTAGTTATACTTGTTTGCTATTGCAGTTAAGGGTAGTTAATACCATTCAATGAATGACGTCACTTTTTAAAGTGTACTTAGAGCCCATGCGGGAAGATTAATTGGTTAGTAAACTATTGTTTATTAATTATATTCTAGTATTATTAGACTTTGATATAAGACTGTAAAAATGTAAGTGTAGCGAGGAGCTACATTGACTATAAACTGGGTGTAATGTGGCATTTTCTGTGCAGATTGGGAATACCAACGATAGGAGAACGAAATGATTTGTTTACATTTGTGTTTGACTCTTTCTTTCATACAAAAACGTCGTTTTGTTACCTTTGTATCAGTATATTGAGAATACTTACTATGCAGTGTATTATAGTAGTGTATCGTGCACATAAGTACCTTGTATCTAGAAAGTGAGTCATTAATAACAACGAAATTTGTTTAAAAAGGCAATAATTTATACATTAAAATTAATGCTTTAATTTATCTAACAGGAAATTACAGCTAAGATATTTTTAACCGTAGATACCAGTTTATATTAATACCACAATAAAAGGTAGAAACTGTTCCTTGTTTCGCAAAAACACTTTTCATAGTTTGGTTCTCCATCGAGCAATATTTTGAAATTAAAGGGTTTACCAGCAATTTTAGGCCCTGCAGGACTCATTATTTAAGAGAATGTTCGTATGATCCCGGTTAAGGGATGCAGCCTTAGTATATTTTAAAATATTAATACACTTTTTCTTTCAGAATATTCAGATTTCGGGAAATAAATAGCTTGAAAATACATTATTAATAGTTTAAAACTAAGATTTTAAGAAAGAATAGGATAAAGGTTGCATTATTGAAATGAGTATTTAATTTTTGCCAATAGTATAAGGAACTAATAATGTCAGAAACACATAATTAAAAATTAAATTAATGTAATAAAAATATTTTATCATAAAATTATTTAAAAAATTTTCTAATATAAAGATTACGATTTCTAGTAAGCAAAACAGGTATATAATTTCTCTGAATGTGTTCTTAATGTGTTCTATTCTGAAGTTCTTATCTACTGAAAACATTAATATTTAGTAATAATATATTAATTAAATAATGTCTTTTATACAATAATAAACTTAAATATAGGAGCCAATAGCTGAACTAAATTCTATTCTCAATCGTGCCTTCCTTATACTCTTCGTATTTAACAGTTCTTAGTATATACCTAATAAATATTTATTATCACCAGAGTGTGAACATGGTAAAGTTTTCAAAAACGTGATTATATAAAACAAACCAAAAATAATTAACACTCCCAATCAATGAAACTTTATTATTGACTGTTTTCACGTTAGGTTTAACAAGGAAACTTATAGTAGTGTGTACAGGTTACTTGCAGACTTAGTCCACAAATTGGTTGTTTGGCCCCCAATCCTTGGTCGAAAGTCCTTTTCTTGCCCTTATTTTTAAGATAAACCCTTGTGATGTTTACGTTATGTTATCAATGACATAAATGTGAATTTGTCTCATGAAATGACTTGGATACAGGTCACTATTTTGCTTCACACTGATGTATAATTGTCAACATAAATTTGACAAAGACATGATTAATATTACATTAATATTGATGAGTAAATAATAATAATAGTTTTAAAAAATTGTTTATAAGTACATAAACATGGTAAGAGCTAAGAGCAGAAAATTAAGAAATGTTTAAGATAAACTCATTAGTTTCCAAAAAATATTGGATTTCAATACAAGCTTTACGGTTGTGTGTACATTTCTGAAGATAAACTAAAAACTACTTAAATGAATTTTTAACACCAGAAGTTTTTTTCAAGATGGGTATTCGTATAACGTTTAGGCTGTGCAAAACTCTATATTAAACTCACTGTTCAGTTTTCTCAATTTTTGTACACAAAATATTTTCCTTTAAATTAAAATCAAATATCCAGCATTCAATGCAGCATTTCTCAGTATGCTGTTGAATAATATACCTTTAATGAACCTAAAAAAATATTTGTCAAAGTAAATTTTTCTTTGTAAAAGGAATAATTGACCATATTAACACAATACCAACACAATTGAATTGTTTTTTCATTACGGAATTTTAGGGAAAGGTTTTATGATTTGTATGGATGATTGCAGTTCATTTTGGTGTAATATTAATATTAACACTACCATGTTTTATTTGCTTAGCGTTTGCGAAACTTCTCACTCCAGAATCTGTTAAAACTTCGTTTCTGTCTACTTTTCTGAAACATCTCTCTGTCTACACGATAACTCAAAACTGTTATATAGACTTCAAAATTTTGTATAGAAAATCATTTGTATATAAATGATCGGATGTTGACTTAATCGGCGAAGGCTCTTTTTAAAAATAACTTAACACTAGGTAAGAAATAAAAATGTCTTTGATATTACAATCGAGTTCGATAGTAGTGCATGTAACACCATAGGCTTTGGCTGGGTGTTAACACTATGTTGATCTTGTAGTTTATCATGACAGCAACGAAAATATAGAAGAATATGAAACATTTTGAAAAAAAAAACTGAGAACAATATTGTGATATGTGACATGTTAAAAAGAAAAAAAATACAGGGTACATAGTCCAATGTGCTATGTTATTAAGATAAAGATTTCCATTTATCCTCAGTGAAGCCTGTTAACGTGTACAAGCATGTGGCCTAATCCTACATTGCTGTATTAGTAGGATACATTTAATTGAAATGTAAAGCACATTTCTTAAAGAGTTTTAAGGAAGGAGTAATGATAATGATAAAAATTCAAAAATTATTTATAATAATCAATATTTATATTCATTCGGAGTTTATTATAGTAAAACTGCACAGAAGTTTGGAAAAAATAACCTGTGAAGTTTCTTCTTAGAAAGACGCTATAGCTTAGGTTAAGAAAATAAAATATAGAGTGTTATTTCCCCATTTAATTCTGTTTCTATCCACCATGTATTCGAACAATTATGAGAAAATCCCCAACATGTAAAACAGATTTTAACTTTGAACTAAAGGCCGTGAAATCTTTTTTATTATAGAATAT